>NC_079514.1:5209421-5267301 GCF_000801105.2 Raphanus sativus
CCAATCAATTATAGTATATTTGTAAACCAAGTTATTATTAGTCTTTGCAAATGTTCTAAAATTGTAATCCAAATTATTGAGAGTTGAGAAATAATCTATTGATATATACTGTATGTTCTTAAGAAAAGTTGCTAAAAAGGCTTAAATCTAAGTACAAGGGAGAAGAAAGCATGGTCACGGTTCGTGGACTTGCGTGGTTCTTACTAGCTACTAGTTTTGATTTTATGTTGGTTCTTCTAATTTCTGCATATATTTTTCATGGATCAGGAAGTTTAACTACCATGGAAATGTTCTTGCAAGTTTTTCTCTACGGTAAGACCATAAATTCTTATCTCTAAATGTTAATGTTTCAATTTGAATGCTCTTTTGTCAAAAAGGAAAAACTACCAAATAAATCAAATCGGATCAAATGGTCTAAACTAAATTAAATCAAACCAATCTGAGAATTAGACATGGTAAACTAAAACCGGATTATTTCCCGGTCTATTGTTGTCACTGGAAGGATCTTGTTTATTTATACCTCTCTCGATATCTCTCAACAGCTTATATATGGACCGTTACGCAAAGTCATCTAAACTCGTAGTCTTATTCAGTTATTCTCCATCTCCTCCGGTTTTCATTGCAGAGACTGTATATTCGTTGGATTCCCTGACGGCGGATCTTATGGCGAGTTCTGCTCTGCTTACATTCCTCGTCTCTCCGGTTTCTCTCGGAGAATTTTCAGCTACTAGGGCTCGTGAGAATGTGTTAAAACTTAAAACCAGTTGATGAAGAAGGAGAACAACTAGGGGTTGCGAGCTTGAGGACTGGTGTGAAATGTATAGGGACCTTGCTCGTTGGTTATTCAACTTGGATGATTCATGCATGATTGAGAATCTATTTAAGTAGGTTTTGCTCCATTGATAAACGTCCAAAGGTATCACCTTCATGAATTCATAATGTTGTACATTTAAGTTATATGTTAATGGACTTTTGCTGGTGTAGAAACTATGCTTGCGTCGCAAGCAACATCGTAATGTGGTGACAAGCAATCTTTTTTTGTGTTTTTTGTATGTATCTGCTCTGTTAGTTTAGAAGATGTGCTCAATAGCGTCTTGAGAAACTTGGTAGGACTACTTTCACTATAGTGCTATGTTTTGTCATCTTGAACATGTTAGCCACAGAACAAATTGTTACAACTACAAGCAAACAATTTGCTTTCCTCAAAGTTAGAAGAAAGCTTCAGCTAAATAAAACGCATGAAGGCTTTGGCATCAAGCTCGGCAGAGTTGCTTCAGACTCTTGTTCGATGTATTCACAGTCTCAGTCACAGAGATCAGTGCAGACTTTAAGGTTTTAAAAGTTTTCCTGAAAAAAGTCATCATCTATGAGAACAGTGATGAACTGTCCAAAATTGATTAAGATGGTCAGTGCATGAAGAGCTACCAATATCACAACGAAATCTCCCAACATTTTTTTAACAGGTTATATTTTCTGGACCGTCACATTACATAAGGAGTGGAGCAGTGTCTACTTATCTGTCGTGATATATACAAAAGATTCTGAGATCTGCCTATCATCACCAGAGCTTTTTTCCTCTGTTTTTTTTTAATCTTTGTTTCACACCAAATCCATTGACATTATAAAAGTAAAGTATACCTTATTCCTTTTTAATCACAACTCAAAGCGTGTTGTTTCTCAAGTATATATGTTCTTGCTTTTCTCCTTTAAGTTTCTCATGTGTTTTCATGTGATAAAGACTACATCCATCGACCAAACGAGAGAGTAAATATCCGTATGAACAAGGAACACCTATCCTATCAAAACACCACTTGCTCATTTTGTAAGCATAAATGATCATTGATTCTTTTTTACAGGCCAATGAAAAGAAATCACAGAGAAGCTACATCAGAGACAACAGCCAAACATGACGTGGCAAAGAACACAACAAATTCAAACGACAAAAGAGCATATACATCATCAACACACACCTGCTTCAGACACAAATGTAAGCAGAACAGGACCAAAGCTCCCTGGTAACAGTACCTCAGTCAATAGAACATATGGGTGCGTATGCATAAGAATTATTATAGATTTATACACATCAAGTTTTTCTTTTCTTTTCATTATTAAATTAAAAACATGGAGCTTGATCAAGAACCGAAACAATCTCTAGTCTGCTTCTCACCAATCTATGGAACACTACCCTCACTTGTCTCTGCAAACCCTCCAACCCCACTTCCATTCCCCGGCAAATCTCATCCATCTCCTCCACTTTCTCCGCAACTTCCTCCACCTCTTCCTCCTCCCCCGGAAACCTAAACCTCTCCGTGAACTCCAACAAAGACAACCCAACCCTCTCCATCCTCTGCATCTCCTCCATCAACCCTAAACCACCACCAAAACGCTTCTCCTTCCCTTTCATCTCCTCACCAACCCTCTCCTGAATGTTCAACGCCGCGCTAGCCCAGCTCTGATGTTTCGGAAGCTGCAATGGCGCCGCCGCGAGAACGTTGCTTGCCCCGCAAGGAACCGCCGCTACAAGCACCCACATCACGAGAACCATAACACTGCTCATCACGTAAACCCACAGGCTTCTGCTCCACGTGGCGGCACCAGGTTACCCGCCATCGCATGAATCTGTTTCGCCGCGGACCAGTTCTTGCTGACGTGGCAAGACGATCCACCGAACGACCACGACCGTGACGTTGACCTTCGGTTGTTACTATCTCTCCCGTCGGCGTTTAACCCAGCGAGGAGGCTAGTCAACGCACGCTTAGCCCTACGAACGGCACCGTCACATAACGGCCGTTTCTTAAGCGCCGTGACGGCTATCTCCGCGAGACGCCGGCTCTGAGTAACGGAATCAATGCCGTTACTCACGGCGTTACAGATATCGAGCGATTTAAGAATCCGATCGAGCGTCTCTTGCAGAGCCTTCTCTAGAGAGGGAGACTTGGAGATCTGGACCGTCGAGAGGACCCCTTTGAACTCTGTTTCGCAGGACATGTAAACGTCGAGGAGGTTCTTTAGCCACGGGATGGAGAGAATGGGATCAGATGGCTGAGAAGATTCGGCGGAGGAAGGAGAGAGTAACAACTCCGAGAGGCAATCGGAGACGTGTTTCTGGAAGTAGTCGAGTTCCTCGAGCTGTTGTTGGTGCTCGTGAGTGGCGTCCATGGAGACGATCTGGTTGCGGCGATGCTGATTCGGCGAAGGAAGGAGGAGCCTTGGTGTTCCGGTGGCGGCGACATTGGTGTTTAGTGTGTTGCGTAATGGAATCGAAGATAAAAGTGAGTTTCTCTTATTTTTTGGTTCCGGGGATAAAGGAGAGAACTTTGAAAAAGGGTTTTGGGAGAAGAAGGAAGTGAAAAGGTGGAAGACATGTCTTGTCCGAGAGAGACTTTTTAATGTTTTATTTTTTATTTTTTTCTTTTAGGACTCGCGAGTGAAGAATATTCGTCTTTGTAGCATTTCCATCCTTAGTTTTTTTAAAAGGATCATCAAAAGATATTGGTGTTACAAAAAAATCATCAAAAGATATTGAACAAATAATAAGAATATTATAAAATTTTATGGATAAAAACAAGTGATAATAAAATAATACTTAATTCTAAAATAACTATTTATTATGTCATTTGTTGATAAATTTTAAGAACTTCAATGAATATTCTTATAAAGAAAATTCAACATGCATATTTTTCTTAGATTGAGAAAAGATGAATGGTTAATTCAAAATCGTTTATTCTTATCACATAAATAGACTTGTTTTCTATTTCATAAAAACAAAAAGTATGGATATTTTTTTTGTATTCTCTTGTAACTTTGTTTTAGACTTTAAATGTCATATTTGGTAATTGTCTGTTTTTTTTTTTGCTAAACTGTAAATTTTATATCAGTGAAAGATAGATAATACAATATATCAATCTAAGTCTGTTCTATCAAGGCAAAGAAAAAAGATAGAACAATGATTGGGTTGTCTGCTCTTTTCTACTTATAAATAGATCTTCCTCCGTGATATTTCAAATTGTAGTGAAGCCAAAAAGAAAAGATATGTTGATGCATAGGCTTTTAATTATTGTGCAGTTTGCCTGCTATTTTAGTTTAAATTTCAATTATGTTGTAATCTCTTCAAATTCAACACAAATGATATCATTATCGAAGTTTTTATTGTTGCTAAATTCAGTGTTTTTACGGACAAGTATGCTATAGTATATGATGTTAGGATGGAGCCGTCACATTATATTTTGATAAACTATATGCTATTAGTTTAGTTATTCAATATTGATAGTTTTATAATAAGTGTTATTTTGATATTTTTATGTATATCAAAAAATTTGTATAACAAATTAATATATATTTTATTTCATGTTTGACTAATTAAAAGAAAATTATTTAAATAAAAATTTATATTAAAATATAGTTAATGAATAAAATTATATTATAATTATGGAATGACATTCTTTGAGATAAAATAAAAAAGTGAAAATAATATTTATTATAAAACAGATACTATTTTTATTTGTTGACAAAAAGGTTTCTGTGTTAACCACACATTAGTGGTCGGGTGGCATTCCATAGACCCTACCCTACGTGACCTGAATTCAAATCCGTCTATCATCAGATTATCGCAGCGCGTGGTAACTGGAATATTCACATGGCCCCAGCCCCGGGATTAAACGTAAAATAAAAGGTTTATAAAAAAAAGTTTTTGTGTTCATGAGACTCCTTCGCAATAATTTTAAAAGTCATTTACTTTGGTCGGTGAAACTAACCAAGTAACCGTTAAAGACGGTTGGAAAAGAACAATAACCATTTACTAGAATTACCGCTTATAGAGCAATTCACGTAGCGGAATAAAGTGATCATTAGATATATAACTTTCCACAAATAAGTGAATAACGCGTACAGTCCCAATCAATATCATATCTCCATTTCTAAATACATGAATAGAAAACGAAATTGCATAATTCACAAACCAATAAAATCGTATGATTGTCACGAAAGCCTTTTAACAATCAAAAGCGACAAATAAGCTTCATTATAGTTATTGTTATTTTGTTTCGTAGTCGCATGGCAACCACGAAAATGAATCAAAACGCGTTCGATATAACCAAAAATAAAAATATTGAAACGCGTTCTTTTAGAATTTAAAGAGGAATTTAATGGATAAAGGGAAAACAGCTGATAACTAATAAAAATAAGAGTAGTTAATTGTATTAATAACACTGTTATCCAGTTCAGCTGGATGTAGATATAGTCAAAGACAAATGCACCGAACTCACGGAGATTGAAAAGGGTTTATTGTGTTTTATTTTTGCTGCATGTGTTCTACAATGCTATGAGATGTGCGCTCTTTGGCTTTGGATAATATCTGCTGTCGCACAATCCAAAAGCAAAGGTGTGAGTAGAATAGTGAACTAATTAAGCAACGATCAGAGTTATGATGACTTGAGATAAGTTTCACATGGGAGATGTTTTCATTTTCAATAAGTTAGTTGGATAACATCTTTTTGATGGACCGGGCTAAATCGTGATAAGGCCTTGACCATCATTTCACTTGCACTCCCAAAGATGTATCATAACACTTCCTGGTGTTTTCAAATTCAATAAGATAAGCTTATTTTATATGCATGTACAATGTGACACAAATTTTTATTTAGGTATGGTCAACTACTCGATAACATATTTCTTCTAAATAAATACAAAAATGATGCAAATGATGCTTCCTAGCTATTGATGACCTGGTGAAACGGGTCAAAGTCTCATGTATAGATTTTTCAATTTCTACTATTAGAAGTTTGATAATTAAGTAACCCCCGAGCTTAATCAGACTCTAGATTGTTTGGTTGACTTTCCTCAATCACCCTCAAGAAAAAAGAGATCCAAAACTGTTGCTTGAGATGGAGAATAGGCCTCAAGTGTTCATCAGTTACCGAGGGAAAGACCTGCGGCTGACACTAGTGCCACATATCAAACATCATCTGAAAGATAGCAACGTAAACGTGTTCACGGACAGCAACGCAGCGGGAGAACAGTTAAAGGAGCTCTTTAACCATATCAAAAACTCTCGGATCGTGATCGTCATTTTCTCCATAAGCTACTTGGAGTCACGGTGGTGCTTGGACGAGCTCGCTGAGATCAGGAATTGCTTGTTGAGGAAGCAACTTGACTTCGTGTTACCTATCTTCTATAAGGTCAAGACTTCCCACGTTGAGAAACAGAGCGGAGATTTTGGCAAACCGTTCCCAAGTCTGCAGAAGAAGCATCCACGCCCAGGGGCGGACCCACATAGACATTGGGTGTGGCACGTGCCCCACACTAACTCTATATATTGTTTTATGAAAGTATACTTGACAATTAGAATCGTCTAGTTAAACTGGCTGCAGAGGTCAAAGTGTGCTCTATCCCACCCGAGTCCAAACCATGCGGCTGCGTTTCATTTTTTGTAAAATATTTTCTTTTGATTTTTTTTGGTCAGCAAATATTTTCTTTTGATTTACTATCTAAAACTATTCTCTTTTATAATGGTGTCATTTAATTTTTAAATAAAAATGATTATTTTCATAAAATATCATAAATTTGTGATGAAAAATGATTAAATGAACTTTCTTAAATCATTTATAAAATTCAACACACCCAATTCCACCCCTTAAAGACTAACGCCTAATTAAACAATAACTCATAAATTTAAACATTAAAGTATTTTTCTTGAAAGTATTTTTTAAATGATGGTTAACTTATTGTATTTTAATAAATTTTAATATTTTTGTTCTCAAAACAAAAAACTCATAATTTATTTAAATTTAACTTTAATAATTCTTTTATTAAGTTTATTCTATAAGACATAAGCAAAAACTAAAAGAAATGTTTTTTTATAGTGAAATACTATGTGGATATATAATTTTATGATATTATTGAAAATTAATATTTAAAATTGTAAAAAAAAATTCTTTTAAATTTATTCATTTTGAGAAAATTAATGATTAATGTATTGTAAAAACTATAGTTTAATTTAATTTATTAAATTATATCTAATACAACATAAAACTATATATTATGCCCCATATTAAGTTATTTTCTGGATCCGCCCCTGTCCACGCCTCAGGGTCTTGAGATGGAAGAAAGCTTTGAAATTTGTGGCTAAATATATCAATTGGATTGTCTTATAGAGAAAACAGGTATGCCTACAAGTTTAAATCTTCTATGATTTCAAAAGGGTATCAATCTTTTATTTAAACTTTACGTTTTGTAGTTCTATTCCAGAGTTGGATTCATCAAGAATATTGTGGAAGTCGTCAACGGGCTTTTAGACAGAATTGCATTGAAAGATAGTAACAATAAGACTACTCCACAAATATATACGGTGTGTTCTTAGTTCTTACTATTAATATTTAGTAAAGACTGAAACTTTTCTCTGTTACTTTCATATGTCTAAGATGATTTGCAACGAATGAGATCAATGCTCTTATATAGAGAACTTACAAAAACCCTAGAAACCTTTGCCGACCTTATCTTCATTAGCCAGCCTGTCTCTTAGTCATCCTTGACCAGTCTGGATAAGGTCTCGAATCTGTTCTTGACCGCGAGCTCGTCTCCTCCGTACACAGAGCCGTTGCTCTGTTTTGTCGCCTTCCTCTGTTCTTCACAATGGATCTCGTTTGAAGTCTGATGGGCCTTAGTCGTTGGGCCCATTGTTCTGCTTCTCATATTCCCCCTCAAACTTGGCGTGGTGATGAAGTCTACGCCAAGTTTGCTTCTCAACTCTTCAAATGATCGTCTCGGCAGTGGCTTCGTGAATATGTCAGCCAGTTGATCTTTGGCCGAGATATGCCTTGTCTCAATGTACCCCAACGCTACCTGTTCTCGTATGAAGTGCCAGTCATTCTCAAAGTGCTTGGACCGTTTGTGGAGAGCCGGGTTCGCACTGAGATAGACTGCAGAGAGGTTATCACACTGGAGCAGAGTAGGGTTGGGTTGATGCACACCTAAGTCACGAAGAATGAACGACAGCCAGGATATCTCACGAGCTGTTGCAGTGAGAGCACGGTACTCAGCTTCAGTAGACGAACCGGAGACCGTGTCTTGCCGTTTTGCAGACCAAGACAGTAGACTTGAACCAAGAAGTGTACACAAGCCTGTCGTCGATCTTCTGGTCTCTTTACAACCTGACCAGTCGCTGTCACAGAAGGCGGAGAGGGTAAGATCAGACTGTTTTCGTATGTGAATTCCCATAGACAAGGTTCCTTTGACGTAACGCAGAATGCGTTTGAGAAGATTGAAGTCGCCTGTCGTTGGTTGATGCATCCTTTGACACACAAAGTTTACAGCAAACTGAATATCAGGTCTCGTGATTGTCAGATACTGAAGTTTACCTGCAATACTCCGGAAGTATGTTGGTTCAGGGAACGGATCATCAAGCAGCGTGTCTATTGTCGTTGGGAGAGGGGTAGGCATAGGGTTGCAAGTAGACATACTGGCTTGATGCAGAACATCATCAGCGTAAGCAGATTGATGAAGAAACAGACCATCCTGAGTGCGTTCGATTTCAATCCCCAAGAAGTATTGAGGATATCCCATGTCTTTCATCAAGAAGCGAGCATTCAGTTTCTGCAGAAGAGTATCCATCAGAGCTTGATCATCTGCAGCTAGTAGGATGTCATCAACGTACAGGAGAAGCACCATATTCTTCCCATTGTGATAATAAATGAAGAGCGAAGGATCAGATTTGTTGCAGACGAAGCCAAAGTCAAGAAGAAAGCCACTGAAAGTATCAAACCAAGCTCGTGGTGCTTGTTTGAGACCATACAGAGCTTTTGTGAGCTTACATACGTAGTCTGGCTTTTCTTTGTCAACAAATCCCTGAGGCTGCGTCATGTATACTGGTTCCTTCAAATCTCCATGTAAGAATGCGTTTGAGACATCCAGCTGCTTGAGAGACCAACCTTTTGAGACAGCTACATTCAAGACAATCCGTATTGTAGCTGTTCTTATTACGGGGCTAAATGTCTCAAGATAATCCAAACCTTCTTCTTGATGATTTCCTCGAGCAACCAGCCTAACCTTGAGCTTATCAACATCACCATTGGGCTTGAGCTTTGTCTTGCATAGCCAACCTGAACCAATGACGTTCATATCAGGGGTTCGTGGGACCAAACTCCATGTGTTAAGCATATGAATTCTAGTGATCTCCTCCATTACAGCATTGTTCCACCCGGGATGAGCCATAGCTTCTGCAATTGACCTTGGTTCTTTTGTCGAGAACTTGGAGGCTAACATCACATACCGAGTGTTGGGTTTGTGAACGCCTGCTTTGGATCTTGTTGTCATCGTGTGTGTGTTCTCAGTTGGGTTTGGCACGATAGGAATTTGAGCAACTGCAGGAGGGTTAGGTGGGGCTTGTTCGGGTGGTGGGGCTTGTTGTTCTTGGAGGGTAGGAGGAGGGAGAGGTAGTAGCTGATGAGAAGGTTGCGAAGGAGCTTGATGCACTGTCTGAGAAGGCTGCCACGCTTTCATCAAAGGGGTATCATATCTTGGAACAAGATGATTGTACTTGTCTTTGAAAGGAAAGATCGTTTCGTCAAAAATGACATGTCTAGAGATATAGACTTTTCCAGTAGGAGGGTGGAGACAGCGGTATCCTTTGTATTGTGAATGGTATCCAATGAAGACACACTGTAGGGTTCGGGGATCAAACTTGTTACTTGTCTGAGCTCGTAGACAAGGGTAGCAAGCAGTACCAAAGACGCGAAGACTAGAGTACTCAGGCTTCTTGTGTTGCAGAACTTCAAGAGGACTTAACCCGTTAAGAACAGAACTCGGAACTCTGTTTCCAATGTAAGTAGAAGTGAAGAACGCTTCTACCCAATATTGGAGAGGGACTCTACTCTGGAACAACATTGTGAGGCCAAGCTCTACAATGTGTCGATGTTTCCTCTCCGCAGTGCTGTTTTGTTGCGGAGTGTAGGGACAGGAGATTCGGTGATGAATGCCACACTCAGCAAAGTGTTGTTTCAGAGCCTGACTTAGGAACTCTCCACCACCATCACTTTGAAACACTTTGATTCTTGTACTGAACTGATTCTCGACCATCTTCTGAAAGACTTTAAAGACCTGATAAAAGTCTGATTTCGCTTGTAAAGGATAGAACCAGGTGTATCTAGAGTAGTCATCGACGAAAATAACATAGTATTTGAAAGACTGGTTTGATACAACTGGTGCAGGGCCCCAAAGATCACAATGGATTCGATCTAGGGGTTGCATAACACGAGAATCTGAAGCGAAAAACTGAAGTCTAGACGATTTCCCTATCTGACAAGGCTCACAAATAGGGTGGGTTCTGCTCTTATTCACTTTTATCTTCTTGTTGTTGACGAGTTGTTGAAGAATCTGATAGTTTGCATGCCCAAGTCTTCCATGCCACACATCTTCATATGCTGCACTTTGTCTACTTGAATACATCGCCACTATCTCTTGATTCTCCAACACATATGACCCATTACGACGTGGTCCCTTTGACACTACTCTCTGAGTTTCCAAGTCAATCACACACACTTTAGAAGCATCAAAATACACACCACAGGGATAGTCGTCACATAGTTTGGACACTGAAAGCAAGGATTTCTGTATTTCAGGACAAACAAGTACATTGTTCAGATGAATGTTACCTGACTGGTTAGAGAGTGTGACGGATCCCATGTGAGTAATCAGTATGTACGCACCATCAGCTACCATCACTGTGTCTGAGCCGTTGTAGGGTTCTGCAGTCTGAAGGTTGGACGCAGACGCCGTGATGTGAGCAGAGGCCCCCGAGTCAGGAAGCCACTCCTTTCCAGTAGGGTCAGAGGTTTGCAGAGACGCAAAAGCGTGAGGAGGTGCAGGAGACTGGTAGTTGTTGTCGAAACGATTGTAACATTTCACTGCCGTGTGCCCCACTCTTCCGCAGATCTGACAAACAGGGCGGTTTGCGTTTCCTGTTGGCTGAGATTGATGCTGCACAAACCCACGTCCTCTGCTAGAGTAACCTCCACGGCCTCTCTGCTGGTATCCTCTGCCACCACGACCTCGATAGTTTGGGTTGTACTGAGGTGCGCTTTGTTGATATGACGCTTGTTGAGCCTGAAAGGCTTGCTGTTGAGCTGCAACTGCTGCAGTTTCTTCGTAAGACTTGAGTTTGGTGTCGTAAGCTTGGACCTCTGAAATCACATCGTTAAATGTAGGAGGAGGGAACTTGGATAGAGAGCTCTGTATCACCGTGGTGATTGGATCATACTCACGACTCAGGCCATTAAGGAACCCGAAGATCTTCATGGACTCTTCTATCGGCTTCCCAATGGAACTCAATGCATCACATATGGCTTTGAACTCACGACTGTACTCAGCCAAGGTCTTGCCTTTCTTAGAGATGAGCTGCAAGCTGCGACGAAGGGAGAACTCCCGCGACAATGAACTTTTGTTGAAGTTCTCTGCTAACGACAACCAGATCTCGCGAGATGTGGCTAGGTTGTGAACTGAGCCAAGGACCTCTTCGGAGAGAGTTCCAAACAGCCAAGACCTCACGAGTTGGTCAGAACAAAACCACGACTCATAGACAGGGTTAGGGACCACTGTGACAACACCACCTTCTTCGACTTGATTGGTTTGGGCTGGAGGGACGATTCCACCATTTACGAACCCGATGAGCTTCTGGCTGGACAAAAGGGACTCGAACTGTGTCTTCCACAGGAGGTAGTTGCTGTCGGTGAGCTTCAACGTGACAGAGCTCACGACATGAACTTTGCTGGGGAACGGATACTGAGGATCTGCCATTGATACGCCTGTGAGAGCTTAGAATGGCTCTGATACCATATTAATATTTAGTAAAGACTGAAACTTTTCTCTGTTACTTTCATATGTCTAAGATGATTTGCAACGAATGAGATCAATGCTCTTATATAGAGAGCTTACAAAAACCCTAGAAACCTTTGCCGACCTTATCTTCATTAGCCAGCCTGTCTCTTAGTCATCCTTGACCAGTCTGGATAAGGTCTCGAATCTGTTCTTGACCGCGAGCTCGTCTCCTCCGTACACAGAGCCGTTGCTCTGTTTTGTCGCCTTCCTCTGTTCTTCACAATGGATCTCGTTTGAAGTCTGATGGGCCTTAGTCGTTGGGCCCATTGTTCTGCTTCTCATACTTACATATATTTAAGCAGATATATTTAAACAGTGTTCTAAAAATCGGTTTAATCAGTGTTTAGTCATAAAATCGGTCATAAGCGAAAGGCTTTCTTAAAAAGTTAGTCTAGATGGCGTCTCCTGTAAAGCGCTTAATCGTCGCCTACACCGATTTTTTTTTAATATTGTATTTAGGTGTTTTCACTTTGTTGTCTTAGAATTTGACATGGTGGCTTTAATTAACTTCAATGCAGGGAGAGGCATCAAATCAGACAGTGTTGGATGTCAATCAATTGAATGAGCTCCTCCACTTGTCAAAGACAAAGGCACCAGAAGCTGTGAATCTAGACAGATTTTTTCGAACAGGATTTATGCTTGGCTTTGCATGGAAAGATCTAATCTGGACGATGCAGGGTGGCCACGGTTACGAGGTTTCTCCTCGTGCAAACTCTCTTCAGTTTCATATGAATATTCAAAGTCTCAATACACAAGGAAATGAGTCATTGGAGAAAGCTATAAACTTGCTTGCTCTTCACATGATGTGTGAGCAAGAAAATCCTGCAGCGATCTTTAGTAACTGGGACAAACTTGATCACTATACTAAGACCATTATCATCTACTCTGCACGAAAGAAATGCTACATGCTCATGGCCTACACTGAGGTCTTTGTCTGTGTCTGACTTGAAATTTAGCTTTAGTTTGCTAGAAATTTCCTCTGTTTTCATACTTATGGTTATGGTATGGGTATGATGACTACACACTACACAGGGTGTTGATTTGAAGTCTTTTTTATCAAGTAATATTCCTCGTGTTGCTGGTTCGACCTTACAGCTTCAAGATCGTCCTCATCGTAAGCTGATGACACATATATGAGCTGCCAACACGTCTTCTAATTAGCAACTAACGTTTTAACTTTTTTATCGCAGATGAAATAGGTATCCTTGCCCTAGTTAAAACCGTTTTGACGAGTTGCATTTCGAGTCTTTGTTACAGCTTCAAGTGTTGTTTGTGTCTTGCGAAAGACAATCAGGAGGATTCGTCGACATGATCCTTCCGTTACAAGCAAATCAACTGCTGTATATTCTTTCTTTGTTTTTTATCTTGTTGCGAATGTAGTCATACTAGTTTTACTCGTTGATGTATGTTTTCTATATTTTAGGTCAACTAGAACACACACAAATCAATCCTATTGTGCATTTGAACTGCGTTATCAAATATCATCTGGTCAAAAACTTTATAAGGAAAGATTCGATGGGTTGAGAAACTATTATTTTATGACCAAAACACCAAAGACTTCATTGGTTAACGCAATTTTCTTATTAACTAGGTGATTTTCCCATGCTCATGCACGGGTATAAATATTTATACAGTAAATATATATTAAAATAATTTATTGCTATTTACTTTTAATTTTAAATTAGTTTATAATTTGTATGCATAATATATTATAATATTATATTACTTTAATTAGAACTATGATTTTAGATATCTTATATCTAGTCGACTTTATTGTTTCTACAGTCGATTTAGTTATCATTTGGGTATATTGGATTGTATACATTTCTTTGAATTCAACTATAATATTTTTTATTCTAAATATAGTACGATTTTGATTAATTTTTTATTTGCATTTAGGCTGATTGTTGTTTTAGATATGTAAATATATTTTAGTAATTTATGTATAACTTAAGATATATTGTGCTTAGAATTAAATAAAAATAAACCAAATTGTTTGATTCCAAATTACGTAAATTAGTGTAACGATAATATTCTGAAGTCGCATGCATATATATAAATTTTACAAAAGAACTAAATTGTAACAGTTGGTTAATATTTTGTTTTCATTTGTTAATGTGTTTTGAGTCATCCTATAATTTATATTTATAAAACAAATTATAATTATTATAAAATTATATTTTCTTATTGTAATTAAATCTATGATTTTAGATATAAGTTGGATTAGTGAAGTCACTCATGTTATCAATATATTGAGTTAGATATATTCTTTCAAATTCAAACTGAAGTATAATTATTTTATTATAATTAATTCAAGTCAAATTAATTTTATTTATCGTTAAGTGTGTATGTATTTTCATAATATATATCAAATTAATTGTTGTTTTTAAAGATATTAGAAAATAAAACGATAATATATAAGAAGTTACATATATAAGTAACTGATACAAGACATATCAATATCTACAAATAATTAAAATATTTTTATAAATTGTAAATAATTTATGCCTTTTGAGTATGGTTATATTAGATTCAACAAACATAAAAACATAAAATTTCAAAACCAAATTTAATATTTAAAATATACACAATTTTAATAATGATAAAATATAATATATTTACCTCTTTAAAGTATATAGTGCGATGTTGTTTTAAAATATTTTATAATTATTTGATCAAAAGATGTTTCTTGTTAAAATTTATTTTTAATTTTTTTGATATCTCTCTAAAATAAGCAGTAAAACATCTATTAGTTTATGTTACTTAATTATTTTATGTAATCATCTAAAACAATATATAGATATATAAAAATATTTCTATTACTTTGAAAATATATTGATATATTGTTGTACTGTTTAAAATTATGTTTTATAAGAAATAATATTTATTTTTCTAATATAAAGATAGTCTGTGAAAATATAAATATAAAGAAAGTATATTTTATGTTATTTTTAAATGGAATTTTACTATTTTGTGAAATTTCCTTTTTAATGAAATAATATTATTTATACATATATTTTCGTTTTTAAATTCGATTTTTAAACTCTATAAATGTTTTTATTATATATTATTTGGAAAATTTAAAAAAGGAAACTAAATAAAAATCAATAATAGTATTTAAATATAATTTTTTTTCATTAAGGGTATCAATGTAATCAACCATCGTGAGAATTAACGTAAACGCGACACATAGGAAACTGACTTCTCAAATAATATTATAGAGATATCCTCCTTATAACGAGGACGACTTTTGTTTGTTGTTTTTGTCATTATCGGCACATCAACTTGATGGAACCTCATTTGTTTAGTGAGAAACTTCTGCGTTGTAAAATATTATTGTCGGTAATAACCTAAGTTGCGTGGAATGCAAAAACAGATACGGAGAAACAAAACATGGGAAACAGATACGCAGAAATAAAATGTTTCGAAACATGATTTTTAAAAATTTTAGGAAGGAAAACATTTTGAAAATGTATTATTTATAAAAATTCCAAAACGTTTTCCTTCCTAAAATTTTTAAAAATCATGTTTCGAAACATTTTGTTTCTGCGTATCTGTTTCCCATGTTTTGTTTCTCCGTATCTGTTTTCCCATTCCACGCAACTTAGGTTATTACCGACAATAATATTTTATATATATATATAAACGATTAACATGTGAGTACAATAATTTTCTTTTGTTTGGTCTATTTAAGAGTATAAATTAACAAATAATAAAATTATGTTAAGTATATGGAAATGAAACTAGTAATAGTTAAACATCGAAATCATATTAAAATTTTAAAATTTTAAAATAGTAAATATATATTAAATACTTAAATATTAAGTAGCTTAATTCAAAATAAAGATATAAGTTACAAAATTTGTTTTAAAAAGTTTCCTTCACGTATTCAAAATGGAATCACAAGTTTTCAAAGTCGAAACACAAGTTTTCATTGAATTTTCAAAATAAAATTTTCAAAAACGAGATTCTAATGAATTTCTACAAGTTTTCAAAAAAATTCATTTCAGAAACGTTTTTGAAATGTTTTTGAAACGTGAAACGGACTTTCATAAGATTCCATGCAATCACGATAGAACTCTTCTAAAGTTTTTACAAATTGAAAAATATTTTTTTATTAATAAAATCACTCTAAAATCATCAAATAGCCATTAATATAATGACAAATGACAAAAAAGAAATTTTAAGAGTTAGAAAAAATTCTCTCCACCCAATTGATTCTCTTTCTCTCTTTTACTTTATCTACATTTTATATTTTCTTAATCTCTAGATACTCTATTAAAAATCACCATTAGAGATGTTCTTAGTTGTGGTTAAGGGTGGATATTTTATCCGATACACGAATCTGTATCGAACTAGAACCGAAATCCTAATCAAAATAGTAAAATACCCGAATGGATATTGATTTAGGAGAAATTGGATATCTGAGTCCGAATGGATAATATCTGAACCCGAATAGGTATCCAAAGTTAACCGAACATATGTATACTTATCCTTATATTTATAGTTTACATCTCTAATTTTATTTAAAAATTATTTATATTGATATAAAACATACTTTAAGATCATATAGTATACATATAATTACTGAAAAAATGATTTGATACTCACTTAAAATACATGTCAAGCTTGTTGTTTCATGTATTAACAAAAGGTACATCCAAATTCTAAATACTATAGCCAAAATAATGTATATTTATTTTTGAAATGTTACCTCCAAATCTATTAATCATTCAATCTATTAAGAAAGAAAAATCAATTAATCAAAAGCTAAATTTTTCAAATACAAGAAATTTAAAAAATGAAAAAATTAACTTTTGCTCTTTGAAAATCTAAATATCCTAACCCGACCCAAAATAACTGAATCTGAACTAAAAATACCTGAACTCGATTAAAAGCTAAATTTTTTTGTTTTAGGTGAAAAGTTAATGATATTTTTGGTTAGATAAAATTGAAAACATTAATTCTCTAAAACATGTGTTTTTCAAATTGAATTGAGGAAATTATAAGCTATGTCGGTTGCGTATTTTGGTTTTACATCGTGGAACAATCAAATTGATATGATTAGTAAGTAAATTGTAACTTGATAATTCTATACAAAGTAGAAAATTTCCTAGTGTATTTGTTTGTACAATATTTTCACATATTTACTTTTTAAATATATGACATTTTAGAAAATTCTTTTCACTTCAAATTAGAGGACATTTCCAATTTTCAATGCAATTTTTTTCTTTTTATATAACATTTTATATTCTCCAGTTACGTTTTTCTTGATTTGATTATAATTAGGTGAATAGTTAATGATGTTTTTGGTTAGATAAAATAAAAATTTATTCTTTCCTTGATTTGTATGAACAAATCTAAATTTAAAAGTACGAAAAATGGAAATAGTGTCATTTAGTTGATTATATATATTAGTGCATCTATATTTGTAAATACATTTGTTTCATAGACAAAAATATGCTATATTTTTCTCTATTATATATATTACAATTCATTTAATATATCAAATTAAATTTCAATTTTGATTTAACGTTTGAATATCATTTTAGAGAAGGGTATTAAATATATATTATTAAATATATTTAAATTTAGTTATATGATTATAAATGAATTCTATTATATATTTTACAAAGGTATTAATTTAATAAAATTGTTAATATATTCCTTGATTTGTGTGAACAAATCTAAATTTAAAAGTACGAAAAATGGAAAATAGTGTCATTTAGTTGATTATATATATTAGTACATCTATATTTGTAAATACATTTGTTTCATAGACAAAAATATGCTATATTTTCTCTAGTATATAGATTACAATTCATTTAATATGTCAAATTAAATTTCAATTTAGATTTAACGTTTGAATATCATTTTAGAGAAGGGTATTAAATATATATTATTAAATATATTTTAAATTTAGTTATATGATTATAAATGAATTCTATTATATGTTTTAGAAAGGTATTAATTTAAATAAAATTGTTAATATATTCCTTGATTTGTGTGAACAAATCTAAATTTAAAAGTAGGAAAATGGAAAATAGTGTCATTTAGTTGATTATATATATTAGTACATCTATATTTGTAAATACATTTGTTTCATAGACAAAATATGCTATATTTTTCTCTATTATATAGATTACAATTCATTTAATATGTCAAATTAAATTTCAATTTAGATTTAACGTTTGAATATCATTTTAGAGAAGGGTATTAAATATATATTATTAAATATATTTAAATTTAGTTATATGATTATAAATGAATTCTATTATATGTTTTAGAAAGGTATTAATTTAATAAAATTGTTAATATATTCCTTGATTAGTGTGAACAAATCTAAATTTAAAAGTACGAAAAATGGAAAATAGTTTTTAATATTTTCACATATATTAAAAATATATTAGATTACGATGCATCACTTTTTACAATTTTTAATAAATTTTAACCAATATTAATCAACTAATGTTTTTGAAATCTATAATTTTTTGTAGAAAATTTAAAAACATATATTTGTGAAACAATTTTCTTCCTTTCTATAACATAGAATAGAAGGAGTACTGTCCGCGCTTGTCACCTTCTTTTAGGCTCCAGTGAAGGACATGGCATTCTGGTTCAAATATAGGCCGGCCTAAAATTCTAATATATTTCTAATGTAAAATTCTATTTTTTCAAAATGAAAAAAAAACAATGGAGTAAAAAAAATTCTAATCCAATTTCATATCTTACTCCATAAAGGAGTAATAAACAAAAAAATAGATTATTCAGAGTATTTCTAATGTAAAATTCTATTTTTTTTCCAAAATGAAGAAAAACAATGGAGTAAAAAATTGTTTCAATCCAATTTCATATCTTATTCTATAATAGAGTAATAAACAAATAAAAAACAGATGATTCCATTTATGAAGTAAACTCTATTATGGAATGAGTTGTGGAGTTGGGTTAGAACGTGTGTTATTTTATATTCCATTTCACTCTATTTTAGAAGAATAATGGAATAAGATTAGAGATGCTCTTGGCTGTACATTGCCCACATTTTGGTTCAAGGATCCAATATGACTACTTAGGTCTACGTTGCCCGCATTTCGAAAGGAAAGTAGATAATATCACTCGCAAACTACAAATGTAATAGCAGAAGAAAAATATTTTGAGTTTTAAATGAAAAATTAAGACTCCTATCAAAACACTTTATTAAAAAAAAATTATAATCACTGATATTATAATTATATTGTTTTTAAAAGCTAACTAGATTTGGATCCGCACAACCGTTCGGGTATTTGTTTTATATAATTAATATATATTTTAAGGTTATTTATAAATGTGTATATCTTTTAAATACAATAATTTTATATTTTTCATACTGTAAATTAATTAATTATTTCAATCATCACATATATATTTTGCTTTTAGAATATATTTGTCCTACTGAATTTACGTTTGATAATAAAACCAATTTTTTAATTTGTTTTTTAAAATATTTTTACCAATATTTTTTATGCTTATGCATTTTGGATAATATATTATTACTTTAAAAAAATTCTAAGATATGTTAATGTTTAGATATGTATTATATAATTTTCCTAACATGATTATGATTATAAATTAGAATAAAAATATAATATAATTTTAGTTTTTCATTTTATAAACAATAAATTAATATATTAATGTATAATATTATTTCAAATTTCGAAATTAATGAAAATATTTAGATATAATACAAAATTAATTAGTTACATAAATATTAATAGGAAAGAAGTTAGCATTACCTAGATTCTAGGAATAATTTAAAATTTAATGGCAAATTATGTAATATACACATGAAGAAAATTTATGGTTAGGATATTATTAAGCAATAATAAAAATATATTTAATAAACATTTAAATGCATGGTCCAACTTAAAAAAAATCACACATGAAATGAGTTGTGACTTCTATTTTAATATATAAGATAAGATGTCGTTTTAGATTAGAATATTTATTTCTAATTTTTAGTGTTAGTATAATAATATATATAATTATTTTATTAATTTCCTTAAATCTTACTCCATCTCCTTTGTTATTAAGTGTCATTATACAAAAAGTGTCACTTACAATTCCAATGCAAACTATAATTATTTCAGTTGAAAATTATTGTAAACTATATTAATTTTATAAATAATTGTATTTATTTCAAATATTATTAGTTACTTTTTTAATCTGCATGAAAAATATCAAAATGATATTTATTTAGAAAAGGAGGGAGTAAGAAAAACCTAATAACTTTTCGTAGGTATTTGGTGAAACAAGTCCATGTGTTGAAAACAGTTTAATAATATGCGATCGCTAAAGTCGATACTAGCAGTCTTGTCTTTTCGCTAATCACTTTCAGTAACCCAACGCCAAATAAAAAGATATTATTCTCGCTAATCAGCAATAAACCCAACTGGTGTTTGAGATGCAGACGCCTCAAGTGTTCATCAATTTTCGGGGAGAAGACGAACGGCGGAAATTACTGCCACATCTCGTATATCACTTGAAAGCTAGCACTAGCGATGTGAATGTGGTCACGGACGACGAAATTACTGGACAGCCGCTCAAGAGACTCTTCAACCTTATAAGAAATTCTTGGATGGTGATCGTAATCTTCTCAGTGAGCTACTTGGAGTCAGACTGGTGTTTGAACGAGCTGGTTGAGATCAAAAGATGTTTACAGACGGAGAAGATTAAGTTCGTCATACCTCTCTTCTACAAAGTAACGAGTACCGAGGTTAAGGAACAGAAGGGAGAGTTCGGAGCAAAATTTACAACGTTACAGAATTCGTTTCCTGGTATGGTCAATAAATGGACGAAAGCTTTGGTATTTGTCGCTGGATATGGTGGGTTGACTTATGAAGAACCAAGGTACTATTTGAAGTGAGCATAATTAAAAGTAAATTATATCTTTCATAATCAATTTTTTTTTCGTTTCTTTCTGCAGTCCAGTTTCTGAGTTGGATTTCATCAAGACAGTCGTCGGAAAGGTTGATCGAATTTTTGCAGAAAGCGAACCAAACGAGGTGTGTTCGTAGTTCTGACATATCTTTACATTAATGAGCTATGTTTTTTTGGTACTGAAATAGACAGAATTGTTTTGCAGATTTTATTTTAGTAATTTTTTTTTTCTTTTTCTTGAGAAAGGGCGTTTGTTTTGCAGATATTTGATAAGTCACAACTTCACTTGTCAAAGACACTGGAAGCTCTGAATCTGGAAAGATCTTATTTTCAAGGATTCATGCACGGCTCGGCATGGAAAGATCTTATCTCGTTCGTGCAGAGTAACAACCGTTTCGAGATACCTCTTCCTGAGAGCTCTATTAATCAGTTTCCTATGAATCGTCAGAGATTCGATTTACAAGCACAAAGAAATGAATCATTAGAGGATGCTACAAACATTCTTGCCCTTCACATGATGCGTAAGCAGCCACAACCTACATTGATCTTCAGTAACTGGGACAAACTAGACCACCAGACGAAGAACTATATCATCTACTCTGCAGATATGAAAAGCAAGATGATCAAGAGCTGCAATGGGGTTTCTGACTATCTCTCAGTTGTTTTCTCCTCTTTTTAATTGACATTTATGCTTATGGGTATATGATTCCACAGGATGTTGATTCGAAGCCTCTCTTTCGTTCAAATTTTTCTCCCTCCGTTGAAGAACTAATACGGAACAAGACGTTAGAGCCTCAGGTTTGGCCACACCGTGATCATAGACGCGCCAACTCATTTCATGACAACAGAGAACCATTTTACCCATTGCCTTGTAAGTTGACGTCATGACGCACATAGCTTGCACATATGTACAAATAAGTGACTAACGACTTGACTTTTTAAATCGACAGCTGAAAGGGACTGGCCGGTGGAACCCCTGGTCGAACCCCCGGTCAAACCCCAAGTCCAACTCGAACCCCCGGTCAAACCCCAAGTCCAACTCCCGGTTAAGCCCCCAGTCGAAACCCTGCAGGTCGAAATTCAAGGGAGAAATGACAACACTGGTCAGAGAAAAGTTGTGCCAAAGAGGCGAGACGACAACCCGGGGTGTTTTACATCTCTATGTTACTGTCTCAAGAGCTGTGTGTGTTTGACCTAAGGAGCAAAAATATGATCTGGTGGATTGGCCGACATAAAACTTCCTTTGCAAGCAATACCGGTTTTATCTTTTACTTGTGGCATGCGCAAAAGCCATTGTATCACGTTCTGACATTGCGGTCATACTTCTTTATATAGGTTTTCTTTTACTTTACTGTTTAACACAATATTTTCGACCCCTTAAACGATCAACGCTATTTGGAGTTTTAACAAAATATGAACACCGATTTAAGTTTCAAATCATTATGTTAACCAATGCAATCGAATTCCTCAGAAGATGAAACCATAAGTACCTAGTGTGCGTTTGGACCGTGTTATCATAATTTGGTCAAAAAAGTACAGTATAAAGTTAAATGAAAGACTTGCTGGTTGAGAAACTATTGTTATTGACCAAAACACCAAATGCTATATAACAAAAAAAAACCCCACCAAATACTTCATTGGTTGACATTCAAGAAACATATACAGCTCATTCTTCTTATAAACAATTTTAAGTATTAACGACGACTCTTTTTTTGTCATTACTCGGAAATCAAGAGTATAGACTATAGAACCTATATTTAGTGTAACAGCTGTAAATGCAAGATGGAGAGCTGAAATATTAGCTGGATCCCTTATTAAAAATATATATAAACCTGTAAACTGAGCACTGTTTAACATATATTTCTTAGACATTTCTTATGTTTTTCTGTCAATATAGTTTATGTTCGTTTCTCTGGTCTCCCATGTTTGATGTAGATCGTTTAGTTATGGACTATAACAGGTAGGATCGCATAAGTACATGTTACAGGATGACATAATATTGGCTGAGTTGTCTATTCAGAAACTTTTTATAATTGGTTAAAATGGATTTCGTTTGGTTTGGCTTGGTTTTGGCTAAGAAAACAATTAATTTCAATCTTCTATAAGGTCAAAGCTTCCCACGTTAAGACACTGACAGGGTATTTCGGGAAGAAGCTCCTAGCTTCAGCCAGGCATCCCCATTTTATCAACAAATTGAAAGAAGCTCTGGAAGTCGTCGCTGGACATATATATTGGAGTGATTTGAGAAAAGAAGAGGTGTATGTGTCTGTGATCGATTTAGGAAGTATCAAAACTTACATCAAAAGTAAATCTGATCTCTATCTGAACTTCTGTTGTTTTGCAGTTCACTTTAGGAGTTTTATTTCGTCAAGAAAGATGCCGAAAGTGTTGAAAATGTTTTAACTAATAGTCCAGAAACGACTAACTTTAATGTGCCTTCTTAGTTCTGACTTCTGAGTCACTAAAGGCTTAACCGGTTAAAATGTAAAGTTGTGATTGTGGTTACCGAAGTTTGTAGATCTGAGTGACTGTGGTTTGTAGAGCTATTAAACGATTCGTATTACAAATACAACCGTTAGAAATTATTACATTTACGGAATATACGTGATTGGTTGATTATAAGACAGTGCAAAGGTTTTATGATAAAATATATAATTATTAAAATAATATAATTAATAATGATATTAAATTTATTTTTATTTTATTAGTTTAGATGAAAGTATAATTGCAATAAAATTTGTTTTGAAAATTTATATCAATTTTTTTCAAATAATATTTTATTTCATTTATATATATATATATATATATATATATATATTAATGTTTCAAAATTATATTGAATAGTTTTTGGTTTATTTTTTTATAAAATAAAAATTATACTGTTAGTGAATATAAAGTAAAATATAAAATATTTATTATTTATTATATTTACTTTTAAATTAAAAATATAACACATATTCATTTCCAACCGTCCACAACCCAAAGCTAGCGGGAACCATTTCTTTATTTTATGAGGTTAAAACGGTTTGAAACGATTGTTGCATATCCTACTAAATGACTTTTCTATTATTTATTTTATTTTTTCTTTTTTTCCTGTGAGGACGGGGTTAGTTGGATATTGAGAAGGTTTAACATCGTTGGGATGACCATGATTTATCTTGATTTATACCAGTTTTTTATTTGAAATATTTTTTGTTACCGAATTTAAATACCAACCATAAAAGCTACATTTATGCAGATGATAGCGAGGAAAAATAAAACCATTATTTTATTTTTATTTTTTGAGAGAAAAAAAGATAAACATATAAATAAACAAGTACGTAAGACCATTTCCAATGTATTTCTCTATTTCTATCTCTAAAATAGAGGATCTCTAAAATAGAGATGAGTTTCTCTCCGATATATTCTTCTATTTTTACCTCTAAAAAGAATATTCTCAAAAGATTTTATTTTTATTTTACAACAAGTATTTTTTATTTTTAAAAGTTGCAAATCAACCCTATTCAATTTTACTTTTATAAAATTTTCATATATTTTTAACTTTGTTTAAACAAAAGTTTCACTAAAAAGATTGTTAGGTAAATCAAAAGTATCATTTTATGTGTATAAAAATTGTATTTTCTTATAAAAATAATTGTTTTTGATATAATTATAAAAGTTTAAAAATTAAAGGACTGTTTTGAAATTAAAAAAATATGTCTCTATAATAGAGGAATGCTATTTTCACCTCTATTTATAAAGGTGAAAATAGCATTCCTCTATTATAGAAGTGAATATAGCAATGAGTTGGAACATTTTTTACTCTATTATAGCAATGGGTTGGAGATGCTCTAAGTAAAAATATACAGTGAGTGAATCAACTGGCCTTTGTCTAATGGCACATGAGGGATAACAAATTTTAATTAATTTATTTTCGTATTCTGACAAAGCTATACAAGAAATTGATATGAGTTGTAGTAGATTTTACTCTATTATAAAGTATAGAGACGCATATAACATAGGGTTGGAAATGTTCTTAAGGGAATGTCTTTTTCCTTTGCTTTGGTTGACTTTTGTTACTTGGTTGACTTTTTGCTCTAATCATTCATAAACGTAAGAGTATTCTCTCTAACACATAGATCCAACTTGGTGTGTGAGATGGGGAACAGCAAGAACAGGCCTCAAGTATTCATCAACTTCCGAGGCAAAGACGAGCGGCAGAAATTACTGCCACATCTCAAACATCATTTGAAAGACAGAAATACGAATGTGTTCACGGACGACGACGCTGTTGGAGAACCGTTAAAGAATCTCTTCAAACATATCAGAAGGTCCAGGATCGTGATCGTTATCTTCTCAATTAACTACTTGGAGTCAGAGTGGTGCTTAGACGAGCTGGTTGAGATCAGAAAATGCTTAGAGACTGAGAAAATTGACTTCGCCATACCAATCTTCTATAAAGTAGACTTCCCACGTCAAGCAACAGAGCGGAAACTTTGGAAAAAAGTTCGTAGCCTTACAGAAAAAGCACCGCAGTTCCAGGATCAGGAGATGGAAGAAAGCGTTGCGATACGTAGCTAAATCAATTGGACTGACTTATAAGAAAAGAAGGTCATGGTGAAAAGATTAGGTTTTATATGATTTATAAGGTTATTAATTTTAACTTTTATTTTCTTGCAGTTCAATTCAGAATTGGATTTCATCAAGAAGATCGTTGAAATTGTTGATTTAACATTAACCAAAATTTCATCAAAGGATAATAATAGCCTGGAGACGTCTAAGGCGTGTTTCTTAGTTCTGACTTCTGATATACATTTACATTTAGTAGTTTTTTTTTTTTTTTTTGATGAAACATCATTTAGTAGTTTTTCATTTGTCTAAAATCAGACATGGTGGCTAAATTTTTAGGGAGAACCATCAAATCTAGTTGATGTAAATAAGATGCTCAACTTGTCAAGAACATTGGACACTCGGGATCTGGAAATATCTTATCGTCAAGGCTTCATGGTTGGCTCTGCCTGGAAAGATGGTATTATATCGTCGATGCAGAGCAGGATCTACAATTGGGTCTTTATTTCTGACTTTGGCTTTGTGTCTCTTGAGTCTGTTTTGTATTCTAGAAAATTTCTCACTTTGATGTCTATGCTTACGACTTACGAGTATGACTCCACAGGGTGTTGAACCGAGGCCTTTATTCTCCCGTAGGTTTGCTGCTTTCGTCCCAGCACCAACATGCTACAGCAGGCCGTTGGAGCTTAACGTTCTTCCAGATTATAGACCAACATTCTCATATTACAACATTATATATCAACATCCCCCTTGGCCTCGTAAGTTCATACCTTTTACATATACCTTGATGTATCTTCTGATTAGTGACTAAAGATTTCGAATTTAAAAATCGACAGATGCAACCCGATACAGTAACGAACAACGTTTTCAACCTATCATGGACCATGCAGTTGGTTCGAGTGCTACTTTTGCGACGTCAGAAGGCATAACGAGTTCAATTTCGTCGGATTTTGGTATAGATCCAACAAGCATGAACGATGATATCGTTTTGACATTAGCTTTTGCTGCGGAGGCAGAAGACAGAACGAGTTTTACTTCCTTGGATTTCGACGAATGCTCTACCACAACAAGCATGCACGATGAGATAGTCTCGGGATCTAATAATACGGTGACAGAAAACATGACGAGGTTTAGCTCATCGGATTTGGACCAATACCCTACCATGGATCCAACAATCATGCACAATGATATAGTTTCGGCATCTCAAGCTGGGAAGCGAGAAAACAAAAAGAGCTGTATCTCAATCTTGTGTAGCTGGTTCAAACGTTGTTTCTCTCTTACACGGGGTGCAAAAGCAGCTGACGAGGTCTAGTAGACTTGAAGCTACTCGTACAGTTGTACTTGTCTTCTAAGCAAAAGTTTCTGTTTTTTCTAGGAAAAGTTGATGATTACTGATAGCCTCTACTGGTGACTGTTTCTACAAGTATAACACCTTATTGAGAGTATATTTATATCTTGTTTAATGTCATAGAAATATTGAGTAATCAGATAGAGAATCTGTGCTATATGTTCTTACTTCTTACCATCGCAGTTTTGGAAGTTAAAAAAAAATAACAAATGGATCCATGATTTGAATTATGGACCGCGTTGATGTCATCTATAAGAAACAAATCGTTTAGCCAAAATGAATAAGACAAAGAAAGATTGGTTGACAAAAATATATAGGAAAAAGTCAGACTCAGTGGGTACAATTCTATTTGTTAATACCAGGAGATTGAGGAGACTAAAGACTCCATAATAAACAGCTATTTAGACAACTTTCTGTATAACGACAAGTTTCTTTTTGTTTAATGTAGCAGTTTAAGATGCAAGTTGGAAGGAGATCAATGCAAAAAGAGAGAATGAGACTCTTCAAAACAATAATATATTTTTACAAGCTCTAAACCTTGAAAACTTCAGAGAGATGCCCAGTGGTCTTGCATCTATGAGCCTGAAAGGGCACACTAATCTTAGTGTTCCTCAACTTAAATTATCTAGAAAATCTGGTTCGGTTTCAGCTTTCTGACACATTCGAATCCCTTCAAAAGGTCTTTCCTTAACCTGAAACTGGCTATCTTATTCTCAAGCAACTTTTGTAGCTTCTCATGACGTTCTTTAGGTATTGTTATACCGTGCAGGTTTTTTCTTTTCATTCTTCGGATGTGAGCAGATTTGAAGAGACTTCTTTGGTCTTGGCATTAGAATCCAATCAATCTCCACAATGATCTGACTATAGCTAGTCGTATTGTCTCATCTCAGGATCACCACAAATTCCTACTAGTTCAATATGCCTACCACATTAAAAAATCACTGTTTATTTTTTGGATATTATAATTGAGGATACTTGGTCTCACGTTAAGACTCTGTTTTATTTTTTCTTCTAGTGATCAAGAAGATGGACGAATGTTTAAGAACGTTTGTATACTATTTTGGTATTTTCCTTGAAGTTCCGTATGTTATTAAATCAAGTACATCCCATTTTGATCGTTTACTTATAACCCAAGAACTGTATTTCTGTAAAATGAAGCAAAAGTTTTCATCTTCACATGTGCCTTCTTCTGGTGTAACAACGTTGTAGCTTAACTTCTTCGATAGGAATCGGAATTTCCGGGAAGTTACACGGCACAACTGTCCCAGGCTGCTTCTCCGGCAAAAGCTGACACGGCTCCGGAGTCACACCACTTGTGTAACCAGAAACATCAGTACAATTCCAAAGCACTTTCTTAGGTTTCTTAGAAAGCGTGATCGTCACGTTAGATATGCATATCCCAGTAAACTGATCTCCCGTTATTCCAGCCAACTGAGCCGGCATCGTCACGTTCTCCGCGACCATGTCTTGATAATTAATGTTCTGAATAACCGGTAACGCTTTCGGATCATAATGCTCGTCCGGATGCGAACCGTAACTTCCCGTCATCCAAAAGACATACTTCATTGTCTTCATCGTCATGCCTCGTACATACACATCCTTCACGTACCCCCCACGTCCAACAGCTGTTTTAATCCTGCGTGTTTTGATTCCGGTTTAATCAAACCGGAACCAAACTAAACCGGATGACTTTGATTACGTACCTGATTCCTGATTCAGAGTTAATGGCGACGATATCTTCAGCTCGAACATCCTCAATACCACCTGACATCTCGCTACCTAGAGCGATCACGGCACTGTCAGGTGAAATGCATGTGAGCCGTCGGATCAAGAGCTGTTTGGTTGGCATGCCGTAGTTGATTCCGTACTGATCCCATCCACTCTTCACGGCGATACAATCGTCTCCGGAGACAATGTAGCAATCTTCTATCCTCGTGTTCGTGCAAGAATCTAAAAATAAACCGGAATGAGTTTCAGCCGGATTTTACTAAACCGGTTATCGGTATGATTTTGTACCTGGGTTGATCCCGTCGGTGTTTGGTACCGTGACCGGTGCTAATATTGTCAAACCTTGGATAACAATGTTGCTGCACATGTTGAAACAAGATAAGCAAAACCGGTTTATAATTTGATAGCCGAGTTTTTAACCGGGTGAGTTTTTTACCTGCTGTAAACCGGGTGGATATGCCAAGAAGGAGAATTCAAGAAGGTGAGATTGGAGATTTGGATACCATTAGAATGCATAATCTCAATCAAATAAGGTCTTGTGTATTTTAGTTCTCCCCTCTTGAATTTTCCCCACCATGGCTCTCCTTGTCCATCAATAGTCCCATTCTCACCTTTCAAGAAAAAAAACAATTGGAATTTAGAAAGTCTTTGGATATTTCGGTTATTTTGGTACAAATTGAACTACTAACCGGTGATAACCACGTCGGTTAAATTAGAACCAAAAAGTAGACTGATGAATCTTCCACCATCCGTGTCTCTCCCTCGTCCGTACGAAGGCAATGGCTCTATCACTTCATAGTCACTTTCTTCCTACAATTAACGTTAGGAGAAACAAGTTTCATTACATTATTAGCTTAGAAACTAGTCAAACTTTATTATTAAACAATAGACAGGAACTATTAACTATTCTTCTTCATTGGTTTCCTTAGTTTTTGTGTATTCTTACATTCATTTTCAAAAAGTAAGACGATATATCAAGAAAACTGATATGTAGTAACATATCTAAGATCTTAATATTACATTTATAAATTTATAGTTCTACAACTAGCTTCAGAATGTTTTATTTACATGGATGCTAGGAACCAAGAAATGAGAGAGCTATTTTGGACCAAGGCCCAAAAGTAATTTGTGGCTAAGATTTGGAATAGAAATGAACGGGTGAGATCTTCCTAACAGGAATGGGTCGCATAACGATCCCCACTAACTTTACGTCTTTGCCTATTTTGTTGCCTTTGCGTAACTCCCTTATTACTCCACCCTCTACTTTTAGAGTAAACGCATTTTAAACCTAGTCAATAGGCTGCTTTTAGTAGAAAGTTGGAAAACCAAAAGGCAACTAATAGTCATTAATTTAATTTTTATAGGTCAACTAAAGAACCAGAGTCCTTTACTTCTTTTTTCTTTTTGTAAAATACAATTGTTGTTAATTACAATATCAATTTGTGCTAGTTTTAATATATTCACCAAATAAACAAAAACATAAATTGAATGGCCCAACCATATATCATCAGAAGCTGGCCAACAATCTCACGTGTATGTATGAATGAATGCAACAACAACAAATTTACAACAGGAAGAAATATATTCATCAAAGACTTCTGTGGAGTTTTGTGTCACGGGGAATATTCCTAATTAATTATATAATTCTTATAAGATGTGGAAAATAAATAAAATTAAATAGTTAATATAATGGAGAAAAAACAATAAAAAGCTTACTTGGGAGGCGAGGAGAACAGCATCACGGTGGAGGAAAAGCGTGAAATGGCTGGTGAGGTTGAAACTTCCAGTAAGCCACCGTCCGGCGGGAACAAATAACAGTGAGCCACCGTGGTCAGCGAAACGGCTAAGCTGCGACACTGCGTCGCGAAACGCAGCCGTGTTTGAGGTCACACCGTCTCCTACGGCGCCGAACTCGTCAAGAGACGCTGAGTAAGCTCTACATGATAAGGCTGAGTACTCAAACTCTTCTCCACGACGGTGACCGTGGTGGCGACGGTGGCGATGAGTATGAGAATCGGTGGCGACGAGGTTATGTTCGGCATCGGCGGCTCCAGTTAAGCTACCGTCCTGACTGAGAAGGAGGAGGAGAAGGAAACCGACGGTTGAGAGAAGGGTTCGCATGGCAGTTTTTTTATGATAGGAGAAATGAAATTGGATTATTTTTTCTCTTTTGTATGAATGGAGGAGTTATATTTATAAGAGACTGGACCTCAACATAAATAATTCGAGTTTCGTATAGTATTAAACATTTCTACAAAATTATACACTACATATGTTTTAAAGAAAGTTACTTAATCCTAGATAAATATATACAGTAGAATATTAATTAAGTAGTATAGTTTTCTCTTTTCAATTCAAATAACTTAAATATATGCCTTATAAGAAGAAGTTTTTTCGTCTTTGGAACAGAGCCGAATCACTATTACACCTATTCTTATGGATAGAGTTTCAGTTGAATGAGCAACACATATTTGGAAAATGCAACGACTAATTACTTCCCTTAACTTTGATACCAGCATTGTAGGATGAGACTTCAACAATTTGAGCAATTGTGTCGAATGTTTTTTGACTGGTTGGACCTTAAACTTTATAAAGTTTTTGTTATTATTTGCCATCTATACATATCGTCAATAGAAATGTGTTTAATACATTTTTTAAATATGTGTTTAATACATATTTAAAAAAAAAAAAATCATTTTGACCTACATGATGTAGAAATATAATTGATATAAAGCTGCTATTTAATGGGAACTTCAATATATCATATCTGAAAATTGGCATTTTGAGAAACTATTCATTTCACACCGAGGAGAATTTTTTTTTTCAATGATATTGTTAAGGGTTATAAGTTAAAACTCCTGATGTTAGATATGCTAGATTCATGAAAATAACGATTTTAACATTTCTGTCTATAGGATTGTGTTATGTGTGCATCCTTTTCTTATGTGTTTTTTCCTTCTATTATGTTTTGTTAGGTTAATGGTTAACATCACATTTCTAGAAGTATACTAAGAAAAATTAATCTAAAAATACTGGATAAAGATGGGCCGGTGAGATAATCTATAAAGACTATAATTAAGCAATAAGAGTATAAGATTTAAGATTATCCGGAAGTAACAATAGTTCAATAAGAAATCTTTCATATTCCTAATTTCTAAAATGTGGTGAATGGAGTAGTGGAATGCTAAGTTGATATCAGTGTTTATCATCAAAGAATGATGGCAATACATTAACAATCAATCAATTATTAATTTCTAAATTATAGGTTGCTGCCAATATCGACGCAAAAATAAAAGTACATATATATTATACAATATGTGTGTCAGTGTGTGTATATTGGACTCGCAACTATAGGCATCGCACATAATGCACCGGCTACGCCACTTTGATTAATTCCTTACTTAACTACGATACCTGCACGGCCTGCATTAGGTTATTTCCTTACTTTCTGAAAATAATTGGCCTACCATTTTAGTTAAATGACAACTAGTGTATAGTAAACCTTTTGATAATATATCAAATAAAAAGAACACTTAAATGATTCCTGAAAATTAACCCAAAATGAAATGGTTTGAATTAACTCATTTGCAGGTCTATTATGTTATTTTTTCCCTGTGAATGTCAATAACCTATATACCTGACCCCTCTATGTGAACTCAGATTCTCACTGCACATGCAGAACATACCAAAATAGAGCCAAATACTTTATATCTTTGAATTATAGCTTATAATCGTTTTAGTTTACCTAATCGTCAAAAATGTCCAATATTGTTTGTTTGCCAAACTCTCTTAACGGTTTGAAATATCTTATCAACTACATGCACATGGGTCTATGTGAATATTTGTGTGTAGTTATTCACTATAAAAGTAAAGGTGATAAGTATATTAGTCGTTGAGACTTTTCTAGTTACTCCTTTTGTGGTTGTGGTCAAAATCTCTAATAATCCGGTATCCCTTCAAGTTCCAATCTACATATAAAAGAACTGCCAAAACTTCAAAGTCAAAAATAACACCATACTAAACGGACAAGACTTGGATTCACCCCTATGGTGAACCTTCAAATTCACCACCTCTCTATTAACCAATCAAAGTGCCAACTAGACTAATAATAAAATAATTAAAAAAATAAATGATATCACATTTAATAATGTTAATATCACTATTTAATCCCTAAACTCAAACTATATACTCTAAATCCAAATTCTAAACCCTAAATTTTAAATTATAAACCCAAACTATATACTTTAAACTCAAACTCTATACCCTAAACCAAAATCTTAAACCCTAAACCCAAACCATAAATCATAAACCAAGAAATCTAAACTTTAAACCCAAAATTATACCCTAAACTCAAACCATAGACCCTAAACCCAAATTCTATACTCTAAAACCAAACCATAAACCCTAAACCCAAACCGTAGACCCTAAACCCAAACCCTAGACCGTAACCCAAACCATGAACTCTAAATCCAAAATTTAATTCTTAACCTTAAATTTCAAAAGAACAACATTAATATTAATCCAAATATTTAGGGTATAGTGTTTGGATTTTGTATTTACGTTTTGGGTTTAGAGTCTAGAATTTGGGTTTAGGATATAGGTTTGGGTTTAAAGTTCAGGTTTTTGGGTTTATGATTTATAGTTTGGGTTTAGGGTATAGAATTTGGGTTTAGGGTATAGAGTTTGGATTTATAATTTATAATTTAGGGTTTAAATTTTGGATTTAGGGTATAGAGTTTGAGTTTATGGATTAGATAGTGATATTAGCATTATTAAAATGGACACTATTTGTTTTTTTTAATTATTTTGATTTTTGAAAAAATTATTTAATATTTTTAATCATTAATCTAGTTGACACTTTAATTGGTTATTAGAGAGGTAGTGAATTTGAAGATTTACCATAGGGAGTGAATCCAAGTCTTGTCCAGAATAAACCTACTAGTAGAATTGATCTAACCTAATTAATCTCCTTTTTTGTAACACAATACCTAATCTAATTAATCTAAATGGCTCTAGCAGGGAACACTTGACGGATAAGAAAAGACATACTGCAAAGCAAATGACAGAAAATAATGTATTTGTCAATTAAAAACTGTAACATTACCAAGTGTGATTAGTGTACCATTGCGTCTACAATAGGTGGTCATATACTCTTTCTGCCTGAAAAATGATTGTATGTTAGGTTGTGCCGTTGTGGATGTCTCTCATATGTGTCATATAATTATCGTATATACCTAAACACCTAAAATGTTTTAACAAGTGAATTTTTTTAATTTTCGTGTTTACCCTACAGAAAAGAATTTCAATCAAATTGAGAGGGATGAGTCTGATAGATTAGAAACTTCAATTTTTGAAGTGGGACGATGTATGTCTGAAATAGGACCTCTTTAAGCGACTCTGATTAATGATGTGAGCTTTTATGTCCGCTTGCACGCCACGAATACTCTGCCCATTACGTGAGATAGCCTCAGGCACTCAGCAATAGCATGAACCCATGATGTATCTTTTTATCTTTTTTTTTTGCTTAAATTTGGGTATCTTTTTATCTTCTCCACACTTATTATAATTTTTTTTTCTTATCTACTTTGTTTTTAGATATTTGTCTTTCGTCATGTGCAAAAACTTATACCTATTTTTAATAAAAGTATATCCAAAGGAAATATCATCTTTACTTTTCCCATAATGTATAATTCACGGCTACGCAATTTGATTGACATTTTTAACACTTTGAAGAGAATTTACGTTTTCTTTTTGTAGGTTTGAAATTTTTTTTCCTTCTTATATGAGGTGTGTGCATATAAACTATATAAATACATATATGAACATATTATACCAGTATAACGGAATGATGTAACATACCTTTAACATATGAAGAATCTTTTAGTCCTTTGTGAAAATGTATTATTTATATGACGTAAGTGGGGTTGGTATTAATATTAAATGGGAGAAACTGAAAAAGGAGATACACAAGTCACGGGGAATTTTGAAGCAACCGACTAAACATTTTGATCGATAGTGGTTGGAGTGCACGAGAGATAAAGAGAGATAATGAATCCAATACTGAATTTAATAGTTAAGAAAAAAGAATCTATATACAATCCATTATGCCGAACTTAGCTTAGCTCGAGACTTTTCTTTTTCCTTGTTAGTCTAAGCAACGAGTTACTTTAACGTTTAAACATTAAAAAAAAAATTCCATACTTTTTGAATTGGAAAGTAAAGACTCGAGTTGAGAAGAAACTATAATCTAAAATGCGAAAAGATTGGCAATAAAAAACAGCTGAGTAGTATATAACTAGTAGACTCTAATACCGGCTATATGCTCAACTGGGACGAAGAATTAATACTGAAAGGTAATTATCGACCCGCTTGTAACAAGGTGACTAGAGGCTGAGCCGCTGAGGCACCGAACATCGATTGTTTTAGAAAACTGTAGAAAAAGTATGGTTCGATACAACAATTATAACGTTAGGTCATATTGATGAAGATTTAAGCCCATTATAAACCATACCAATCTGGGCCCATCAGTTTAGCTAGTCCGTTGAAAAACATATTCAATAGAAATAAACATGTAAGGAAACATCTGAATATCTGTTGACAATTCGTCATCTCTAACAAGTAACAACTACTTTTAAATAGGTGCTAGTTTCCAGATAGCATTAACGTCTTTATAGAAATACTTGATGATGTATCTGAAACTATGCTCAATAACTAGTAAGACACGATCAGCATCAAAAAGACTTCTGAAATTTCTGCTCTTCTATAACACTTTATGTGGTTAAAATAGCACCCAAGCTTGCTTTACGAGATGTATAAGCAAAGGTCTGTGAAGGCAACAATGAGCATGTGTTTCATAGCTAATGGGCTTGGCCGATTTATATTTGAAGTTTACAAACGTGTTTTCCAGATAAAATAGCAAAGAAATAATTTAGCTGGGAGCAATTTTATAAACCAAATCATTTGAAAGGAACATAAAGTATGACATCCCTGTGCCATTGCCTAATGCTGGGACCAAAGCTCTCCAGATTTAATAATCATAGAGAATAGAGCAGGTGCACAGAGACACCTTTTTATTATTCTTCTCTTAATTCTATTTTAAAGCATAATTTAATAAGATGATGACAACAACGGTAGCAATCAAGAATTCAAAGGAGAAATAGATTCTGACCCGCCTTTAAAAGAGCGGGTATATTTTTTGTTTTAATTTTAATTTTCATATTTGTGTGTGTTTTTATGGTTATATTTGTGAAAAAGTCTTAATCAAAATACATTTTATTGAACAATTGCAATTTAAAATTGATCTGGTATACGTTCGATTAGGACTGGGTTGCATGTTAAACCTGGTTCGCTGACCCGTCAACTTGCGGATTTCAATTTCTTTTGGTCAAAAAGTCTGACCGCATAATCCGAAAAAATAATTTTGTATTTGCTCCGCTTAATTTTGCGGTTATCAGGAGATTATATTTTTTTGATCCGCCTTAAAAGGACGGATATATTTTTTATTTTATATCTTCTTAGAAATTTAATTTTTATATTTTTGTTCTTAAGTCATATTTGTGATTTTAGTTATATTTGTGATTTTCTTGGTATAATATTTCTCCTAAATGGTTAATAAGAGGTTTTAATCTATTTTATTAAAATAGTTGAACCACACCTATATCTATAAAAAATTATAATTATAAAATAACTATAAAAAATTGAAACATAAAATTTAAATTTTCAGAAAAATTTTAAACAAAAAACATATCTGCCCTTTGAAAGGGCATGTCATAATCTAGTAATAATATTAAATAGGATACTAATTTACTTTTTTATTAATAACTTATAATATTTTTATATTTTTTAAGATTTAAAACTTAATTTTATAATAATTTTAAAATATTTTTAACACTTAAAATTCTTACATTTGCAATGAACAGGCAAGCTATTATATGTTGATAAAATAATCATTTAAAATAACCGAATTTATATGTACATATTAGTCGATCATGTAGATATTTATTATCAGATGCTGAATATATTTTATAACTGTCGAGTACTATATGTGTATAATACGAAAGTGGTTGCGAGAATATTGACACTAAAGGGGAAGTTACAAAATTCAATATTATTAATCTATTCAATATTATTTCTGTAACTAAAATAAATAAATAATTGGACATAACCTTGCATCAATTGGTCATGTTGAAGAATTAATAGAATAGATGTAATGGTGCAAATTAAAATACCTCTCGTCGATCTTCTTAGTTCTTAATTTACCGAATTCAAAACAAAATTAGAAAACAACGAGTTCCATCGTTTTCTTACGAATTGTTGTTTAGTTAGTTATGGAAAAAGTTTGAAACTCGATACGTTTTCTTATCTAATCATATTCATCTGATAGTCAACAAAAGGAGGAAATAAACTCTACCAAATCTATCTATACTTTAATATCATGTATTAACAAACGCCAAACATCAGGATACAACTTACAATCATCTATCGTCTACTCTACCAACAGTAGAAACAATCATCGCTGAAGCTTCATAATTGTCACATTAAATTTTTTTTATCCGAAGTTTTATTTTGCGATTTTTATGAAATTAGAACGATGAAGCCAATGTAAATTATTTAGCCACAACCGAGCTTACGAAACGACGCAGCTTTGGCTTTAGATTTAGGAGCAAAAAGTGACACGTAGATAGTTCCGAACAATCCACGTGGGATTTTTATGAAAACTTTCAATAATAAACACATACACCTTTTTTGTTCCGCGGTAACACCAATTCACCAAATAAAATCTTATTAATATATTATCAAACAACAAATTAATCATTAAAAATTTAATAAACAAAGACAACAACCCCATTTGTTTATTTTAATATTGTTATCTCCTCCTTTTTTGAATTGCGTTCTCTCTCTCTGTCTCTCAACCCTTTAATCTGTCTTTCGATATCTTTCTTTCCCTTTTGCTCTCACTGTCTTTTCCCTCGATTTCTCAGGACATCTCACCAATCTCACTCACATTAATCTTTCTATTTATCAAAGATCCACTCTTTTCGGTTTCGTTCTCTCCTCAGGGGGTCCGAATCAAGAAGCTCGAAGAGAGAGAGGGAGGATGAAAGGTAACCAGAAAGACTCCTCGGAGAAACCCGGAACGTTGCCGGTGACCCGACAACCCGGTCCAAAGCTAATGGTCTGGCTTATCTGCTTCATCGCTTTCACTTACATTATCTACATGCTCAAGCTCGTCTCCACCTCACGCTCCTGCGACGATTCCGTCACCTTCACCACCCTCTCCACCACCACCAACCTCTCCTCCTCTTCTTCTGCACTACTACCTTCACGGCGGCGCGAGTCGGAGCAGGAAGAGAAGGCAGAAGACGAGCCGACCGATCTCAGCCACGTGGTGTTCGGGATCGCCGCGTCGGCGAAGCTATGGAAACAGAGGAAGGAGTACATCAAGATCTGGTACAGACCCAAACACATGCGTGGCTACGTCTGGTTAGACAAAGAGGTAACGAAGAAGACCAACTCTAGCCACGATGACGACGAGGATCTACTTCCTCCGGTGAAAATCTCCGGCGGGACAGCTTCGTTCCCTTACACGAACAAGCAAGGGCAACGCTCGGCTTTGCGGATCTCGAGGATCGTGTCGGAGATGCTGCGTCTGGGTCCGAAGAACGTGAGGTGGTTCGTGATGGGCGACGACGACACTGTTTTCGTCACGGATAATCTCGTGAGGGTGCTGAGGAAGTACGACCACGAGCAGATGTATTACATCGGGAGCCTGTCGGAATCTCATCTGCAGAACATATTTTTCTCGTACGGGATGGCGTACGGTGGAGGAGGGTTCGCTATTAGCTACCCTTTGGCGAAGGCTCTGAGCAAGATGCAGGATCGGTGTATACAGAGGTATCCTGCCTTGTATGGTTCGGACGATCGCATGCAAGCTTGTATGGCTGAACTCGGTGTTCCACTTACTAAAGAACTTGGGTTTCACCAGGTATGACAAAGTTTTCTCTGAATATTTCAGTTTGATAGTAAACTTGTATGGTGAATTTGTCTTTTAAGGATTTAGTGGATGATTGTTAAGTCCTAATGTAGAAACCATAAGTAATATTTAATGATTTAGTGGCAAAGTTGGTGTTTTTTAGTGATATTGTGACATGGGTCTTTGAAGGTAATGATGGTAATTGAAGTGGGTTTCATTCAAAGTAGTTAGCTTTTCAGCAAAGTTCAAACTTTTAAGAGTTTTGTCAGAAAAAGTTTCAAAAAAGAGTAGTTTTAGAGGCAATGGTTTTAGTACTAAACTTCAATGTTATAATGTTTATTGTAAGAATCTTTCACGCTGGTTTAGTAGTGATATCAGTTTCGTTTCTTTGTTCTGTTTGTGCTTCGATGCTGTTTTGGCGAATTTTTCCGTGGTTTGGTACCGACAAAGCGGCGCGTGAGTAGCTCAATGTCTTGTGTCCATTTACTTTAGTTAGATGGTTGAATACAGGTGTAATAGTGGGACCCGCTTTTCTATTTTGTTTCTGTCATTTATTTCCTAGGCGCACATATGATGTGTGAAACTCACGCTCCTTGTAACATCTTTAAGTTTGTATTATTTCCGTTTTCAGTACGACGTTTACGGGAGCCTCTTCGGCCTCCTTGCCGCACACCCAGTAACACCGTTCGTCTCAGTGCACCACCTCGACGTTGTTGAACCGATCTTCCCGAACACGACCCGAGTCCGTGCCCTCGAGAAGCTAACTGTACCGATGAAGCTAGACTCAGCGGGGCTTCTCCAGCAGTCTATATGTTACGACAAGCACAAGAGCTGGACCGTCTCGGTCTCGTGGGGCTACGCGGTCCAAATATTCCGAGGGATATTTTCTCCCAGGGAAATGGAAATGCCTTCGAGAACTTTCTTGAATTGGTACAAGAGAGCGGACTACACCGCCTACGCATTCAACACTAGGCCGGTTAGTCGGCAACCGTGCCAAAAACCGTTTGTGTATTACTTGTCGACCACGAAGTTCGACAAGCAGCTGAACACGACGGTTAGTGAATACACGAGACACCGTGTTTCGCATCCGTCTTGTAAGTGGAAGATGTCAAACCCGGGGGAGATTAACACCATCGTCGTTTACAAGAAACCTGACCCTCATCTGTGGGAAAGGGTAAGTAAACGTAACGTTATCTGTTTAGCATGTGAATAATGTTATGGACTTACATGGCTCATGTGTTTTTGTACAGTCACCGAGGAGGAACTGTTGCAGAGTGTTACAAACAAAGAGGAATAATACGTTATGGATCAATGTTGGTGTATGTAGAGAAGGTGAAGTTACCGAAGTAAAGTAAATTTATTTAGTTTTTTTTTGTATTGATCTTATTTTTGAAAGAGAAGAGAAATTAGTTTTTAGGCTTCTTGTAATTTCATGCCACGATATTTAAATTTTTATTCATTCAGATCCGTCGTAGTTCAACATATGATTCCAAAGCAATTCATCAATTAGAATTTAGGACCTCGACATCACCCACATATCAGATTTCCAAGTGCTCATCAGAGTTTTATTTTTGGGACGGAAACCGACTGAATTCTACGGAGTAACAATCTCTTCTACTTTTTTTCTTTTTTGCGTTTTTTCTTTCATCAGTAGATGTGCAAATAGGCCTGCAATTTATATGCTAAAATATGTTTGAGGTCTGGCCCAAATCCATTCCCCTCGTAAATTTTTTTGAGCCTTTTTTAAATGAAAGCTTTTTTTTGGAATTTAGTAAATATTTTGCGGTCTGGTTTTTGTGAAATACACGTGTATATATATACGTCGGTGAATTGTATCTGGACTCTATACTTCCCAAGAAAAAATAAATCAAAAGAAAAGAAAAAACACATCACATGATTGAGTCCAAGAGGGACGTCTCAGATAACAACATGATTTGAGGTAAAGTCTTATACACCAGACAATGACCTCGAAACGATCCGCAAACATTCAACACTTTGAAAAGCGCACAGCATATACAAAAATGAAAAAAAAAGAAAGATGAAATTTTTTTTTTTTTTTTTTTTTTTTTGTTTTTTTTAAGATGAAATAATATTCAAACCAGACAAAGAGTGATTACTTTGGGTAACCTTGAGGGGGATAAGCCGGACCAGGAGGGTACTGGGGATAAGCTGGAGGGTTCTGAGGGTAGCCAGGAGGTGGATAACCTTGTGGAGGATAACCGATTGCAGGTGGAGTGGCTTGATCAATGCGTGACATTACCTGAGGAGGAGGCACAGCCATTGGTTGTGGACCGAACTTACCATCTCTCTTGTCCATTTCCACCTTGTGTTGTGTCTACATAACCATAATAGAATGAACAAAGATTTTTATCAGGAAGACTCTGTAATATTAGTTTTTTTGAGTAAGGTTGATATCATATTATCATCACATTACCTGCATACAAGCGCAAACCCTGCCAATGAAGCAATAACATGATCATCAGAGACGAGAAGTTTGAGAGAATGAAAATGAGATAAGAGATGAGGAGATTAATCTTACGTGCAGTACACCATGTCAGCTAAGCAAGAGAGCAACTGAGAAGCTTCTGAAAGCTCATCAATGCCAACGATACATGCAACAATGGAGAATATGCAAGCCACTTGGCTGAGGCAAACCATAAAACCCTACAAAGCCAAATAAGACATTATATATATCACAACACTAATTTCTCATTAGTCTCTACTCTTCCTACTTTTAACTGCTCGTGAGTCTTAAATAACCGGCGTGGCAAATTAAGGATACTTACAATGATGCAGTTGTCACATTGAGTCGTCTGGATTTGAAACTCGTCTTGAAGAAGGAAACGAGTCGAGGCCACAGAGGTTCCAAAGCAGCAAAAAACCTACGAAATCATTCTGCTATTTAGTAAACTTTTATAATAATATCTAACAACTCATGGGAGTGGCATCATAATAAGCCCATAACCAGGCATGAGATTATATGCTTTCAGATGCTGTAATAACGAAACATTCTATAACAAGAAAAGAAAAAAACAAAGATGCTGACTTCAGTGGCAAGGCAAAATTGAGGACATTTGGTTTCTCCACACCTGCCGCTACAGGGCATGTAACCAGCGCAGCATGTGTACCTGGGGAGATAAAATTAAGAAGGATACATTTTAAACCAAAAGATAAAACCGAACCGGGAATGGATCAATCGGAATATGTGGAGTACCTAGACATGTCATTGTAAAGCGCACGCTTGCGAAGCAAGTATGATGCACAAGGGGCACTGCAAGGAAGGAAAACACAAAAATCAGACAAAAGGTCAAAAAGTCTTACTTATTACAATCTACCAAAAAAGGCTGTCAGATGGAAAGCAGAAACTTACCACCACAACGCGAAACAGCAATCTGCGAAGGAGAACAAAGACAGCAAAAGGATTTGATCAATACCCAAACTGGATCAAACAGAGGAGAGAAGAGAGAGAGTTAGAGAAGTTACAGGGAGTATCGCCCTGGATGGTGTGAGTGAGATCAGTGTGCCAGACGTTACGGAAGTTCTGTCGTTCCTGCATCATATCCGTGTCGAACTTTGGCGCCATTTTCGCACGTATCTCTGATTTCTCGATGACGAACGACCAAGTGAGTAGAAAGAAGATGAGGATCAGGAGACTTATTACTAGAGAAAAGTCTTGAGAGAGTTTGATCAAGTTATTTCTCATGAACGTGTATCTCACTTAATCGTCAACTTGACAAAAAAAAAAAAAGGAAACGACAGTAGACCTTCGTTCGTTTCGACCATTCCTCTCCCCCCTCCTTAATGGGTAACTGACGTTGACTAGTAGAAGTTACCCGGCTTTTCAGTAAAATATCAATAGTATAAGGATGTAACTGAAATTAACCTTAATTTGTTAATCCAATCATTAATTAAACCAAACCGAAATATTTACCGAGTTTCGATTGTGGAGACCGGAATGCCCGGATTCAACAGCAGAATGGTGGTTAAATTACGAAAAGGCCCCTTGAACTAAGGCCTATTGTTTGAGAAAAAAAAAAAACAAGTGCAGAGTTTCCCATCTTCGTCTTTGGCTCTGCTGTCACACATCGTTCTCGGAGAAGAGGAGAGGAGAGGAGAGGGAGAAATGAGCGGGCATGATTCGAAATACTTCTCGACGACGAAGAAGGGAGAGATCCCTGAGCTCAAGGAAGAGCTCAATTCACAGTACAAGGTTCCTCATTCACTCTTTTTTGGATCTGTGATCCGGTCCCCATTTCTCCACGATTCTCATCTCTCTCCTCAATGATTCGTTTAATCCTTAACAATTTATTTTCCGTTAGATCTATACGATCCTGGATTCAATCTGATCCGTACATTATATTATTGGTTGGACGATCAGTGACTGTTGAATCATCATTTTTTTTCTTCTTTCAAGTTTAATATGCTTTTGGATACGAAGGAGGATGCATTAGTCCACTTACTATAGTAGGAATCTGTGGTTGTTGCCTTACCTCTGTTTTGATCTGTTGTTCAAAAAGTATTAAGCTTTCTGTATAATTATTAATGTCTAGCATATAAGTCTACAGTTTTATGCAAATAGTACTCTGATTCAAGATGATGCGTTTCTCCTAAACCTTTCTTTTCTTTTTGCTTATTTGTGCTCCTCCTTAGGATAAGAGGAAAGATGCTGTTAAGAAGGTTATTGCGGCTATGACTGTTGGAAAGGATGTTTCTTCTCTTTTCACCGATGTCCTCAATTGCATGCAAACTGAGAATCTCGAGCTCAAGAAGCTTGTTTACTTGTATCTCATTAACTACGCCAAAAGCCAGCCTGATCTTGCTATCCTCGCTGTTAATACTTTTGTTAAGGTTAACACCATTCTCCTCTAGCTATATTTTTAATACTCTTCTCTTCTGTATGTAGCTTACCCAACCAAAAATATCTCCATTTTTTTTAACTTCCGCTTTGTTGTATTCGGCAGGATTCACAAGATCCAAATCCCTTGATCCGCGCTTTGGCTGTGCGGACCATGGGATGCATTCGTGTCGATAAGATCACTGAATATCTGTGCGATCCTCTTCAGAAATGCCTAAAGGTGTGGACTTTTTATCCTACCTTGCCCCACTAGAAATTGTATCAACATCGTCACTACTTTTTTTTTTTTTTAATCTACACTGAAAAATGTTATGGCTTTCCTGGCCTGCCTTTTTCAGGATGATGATCCATATGTCCGCAAGACAGCAGCTGTTTGCGTTGCCAAATTGTTTGACATAAATGCTGAGTTAGTCGAGGATAGGGGTTTCCTTGAAGCCTTGAAGGATTTAATATCTGACAATAATCCTATGGTTGTTGCAAATGCTGTCGCAGCCCTTGCTGAGATACAAGACAAGAGTGCTAGTCCCATCTTTGAAATTAATAGTGTTACCCTCACTAAGCTCCTTACAGCTTTGAACGAATGTACTGAGTAAGTCTTTCCTGATTTTGGTTTCCTACTTTCACTCATGTTGTGTCTGATTGACTATTTTTTGTCAGATCACCGTTATCTGTTGACTTCCTAAATGACTTAGTTGTTGTTTTATAGCATAAGTTTAGCTATGCTTTTTATTGTGTATCTAAAATTTTGGCGGTTTAGGACGTCTTTGTTCATTTATTGTTATTGAAGGTTCTCTGTGTATATAAATAGTCATTGTTGTGAACTTTGGGTGAAGGGATGCATAAACGATTATTTATTTCTTGCTTGCTTTGTGAATACACATATATAGAGATTTCAACCTTTATAATGCCATACGTGTTATTCACAGGTGGGGTCAAGTTTTTATATTAGATTCTCTGTCAAGGTATAAAGCAGCTGATCCTCGTGAAGCTGAAAATATTGTTGAGAGAGTAACTCCAAGGTTACAACATGCTAACTGTGCTGTCGTGCTTTCAGCCGTTAAGGTGACACTTCAAAAGAAAATATTTTTCCTTGAACTGTCAACTGTTTGTCAGTCAAACTTGTTTGTAATGCTATTCCTCTTTTGTTCTTTTTCTCTGCGAGCTTTTGTAGATGATCCTTCAGCAGATGGAGCTAATTACTAGTACAGATGTAATTCGAAATCTTTGCAAGAAGATGGCTCCTCCCCTAGTTACATTGCTTTCTGCAGAACCTGAGATACAATATGTTGCACTTCGTAACATTAACCTTATTGTTCAGAAAAGGCCCACTATTCTTGCCCATGAAATCAAGGTAGTTTGGTCCTGTCTTGTAGACTCTCAGAATAAGCAATTGATATACTGGCATACTGCTTGCTATATGTATTGATAGTGCTTTACGTTTTTCTTTTAGGTGTTCTTCTGCAAGTATAATGATCCGATCTATGTCAAGATGGAGAAGTTGGAGATTATGATAAAACTTGCTTCTGACAGAAACATAGACCAGGTAGTCATTGGCATTATACACTTGATTATCTGCTGTTTGTCCAATTTTTTTTTTCTTTTGTTTTGCTGCGTATCATGATGGTTTATGGAACATGCTGATGTAGGTTCTTCTGGAGTTCAAAGAGTATGCCACGGAAGTAGATGTTGATTTTGTTCGGAAGGCAGTTCGTGCAATAGGCAGATGTGCCATCAAACTGGAAAGAGCAGCAGAACGGTGCATCAGTGTTTTACTTGAGCTGATCAAGATCAAAGTAAACTACGTTGTTCAAGAGGCTATTATAGTCATCAAAGATATCTTTAGAAGATATCCAAACACGTAAGTTGATTTTTTCGACTTTCTTTGTTTTGGCATATTAAAGTGGTCTAACGCTCTTTAATGTTGGCTATTTCATTCAAAACAACGTGCAGTTATGAGTCCATAATTGCAACACTATGTGAGAGTCTAGACACATTGGATGAACCAGAAGCTAAGGTAATACAATTTATTTATTTGCGTGGTGTAAAGTAGCTGGAAGCTTCCTGAATATGTTAAATCAGTGAAACTCATACTCCTGCATCTTCTTAGGCATCTATGATTTGGATAATTGGTGAATATGCTGAGAGAATCGACAATGCTGACGAACTTCTTGAAAGCTTCCTGGAGAATTTCCCTGAAGAACCAGCACAGGTCCAGCTGCAGCTTCTTACAGCCACAGTCAAACTATTTCTGAAGAAGCCAACTGAAGGCCCACAACAAATGATCCAGGTTCTGCCATGACCACCTTTTTCTATCCTAATCAATTCAAGAACATGTATGTGACGACAGGCCTGCCTTTTGCCATGTTTCAAATTCTCAGGTTGTCTTGAATAATGCTACTGTGGAGACAGATAATCCTGATCTCAGGGATCGTGCATACATCTACTGGCGTCTTCTATCTACTGATCCCGAGGTATTTTTTTCCTTCATATGTTAATACCACTCAACTAGTTCAAGTACATTGGACAGTGGACACTGAGCTACAATCACGAGTGTTCTTCTTTTGACTAGGCGGCGAAGGATGTTGTTTTAGCTGAAAAGCCTGTGATTACTGATGACTCAAACCAACTTGAGCCGTCACTCCTGGATGAGCTGCTCGCAAATATTTCCACCTTGTCCTCTGTGTATCACAAGCCGCCAGAGGCTTTTGTAACCCGCTTGAAACCCACAGTTCAGAAAACGGAAGATGAGGACTATGTGGAAGGGAGCGAAACAGAGATATCTGGTAATCCGGTTGATGGTGCAGCTCCTGTAGCGGCTGTTCCAGCTCCTGTGCCTGATCTCCTAGGTGACCTAATGGGGACAGATGATGCTGCAATTGTCCCAGTAGATGATTACACAAATCCCTCAGGGTGAGTATGGCTTGAATTGTGAAAATTTTCTATTGCAGTAAAAGTGCAATGGACTGGTTTTACTCACTCTTATATATTTCGTAAATGTAACTCATCGGATCATCTAACCTTGATTGCAGTCCTCAGCTGCCTGTTGTCCTGCCAGCATCAAGCGGTCAAGGTCTGCAGATTAGGGCCCAGTTAACCCGACAAGATGGTCAAGTGTTCTACAGCATGCTCCTCGAGAACAACTCGCAGTCGGTTCTTGATGGCTTCATGATTCAGTTCAACAAAAATTCATTTGGCCTTGCAGCTGCAGAACCTCTTCAGGTAGCAGTCATTGAATACGCGCTTTATATTATCCTGGATTCATGAAACTGATGTCTGGATTTTGTACTGTTATAGATTCAACCTCTGCAACCCGGGGCATCTGCCAGGACAATGTTGCCAATGGTATTGTCCCAGAACATGTCTGCCGGGCCGACCAACTCTCTTTTGCAAGTTGCTGTCAAAAATAATCAGCAGCCCGTCTGGTACTTTACTGATAAGATTGTACTTCACGCTCTTTTCTCAGAAGATGGTAGGATGGAACGCGGAACCTTCCTCGAGGTAAGTAAAAACACCTTATATATGATATAAAACGTGCATCAACAATACCACATCAGCATGTTAGTAATCATAGTCAGACTGTTGTGATGGAAAAATTGTGTACTATAGATATTAAACATTGTTTTGTGATATAGACGTGGAGGTCTTTACCGGATTCAAACGAGGTCCAGAAGGACTTCCCTGGGATAACCATCACGAGCGTGGAGTCAACACTCGACTCGCTAGCAGCGTCAAACATGTTCTTCATAGCAAAGCGTAAAAACGGAAACCAAGACGTGCTGTATCTATCAGCCAAAGTCCCAAGAGGCGTACCTTTCTTGATCGAGTTAACGGCCATGGTGGGTCAACCTGGTCTCAAATGTGCGGTCAAGACTCCAACCCCTGAGATAGCTCCTCTCTTCTTTGAGTCCCTTGAAATGCTCTTCATGCCTTGATTATGATGCTTACAATGTTTCGAAAGGTAACCATTTTATTGTTAGTAAGAGTGATATGTTCTTTTTTTTTTTGTTTTCCCTCGCTTGGTATCTATTTGCTCACTGTTTGTTTCTAATTTTTGTTTTTGGACCCACTCGTAAAGAGCTTTCTTTGATTTATACTTGTTTGTTTTTGTTGTGGTTGCGTATTATGTGCTGAAGCTTTTGATTTACTTGTGTTATTACATGACATTATTATTATTTAGTGACTTATTATTCAAGAGTGGTTTAATAAAAATCATTTTGAATTCTCCAATTCATATAATATCACCTAAACTCGTTAAAAATCAAATCTTACTAAACTTTAGATTGGATAATATCCTTCTCCCTTAGTATTGCACATCAAAAATGACAAGTTTCAGTTTGAACAATTTGTAGAATATGAATTTTATTCAAAAGTTAAAATATATATGTTGACATTAATTTATTTAAATTGGTATTAGTTCAGCTTCATATAATATTAATTTAGTTAAAGTTAAATTAAAGTTTAATAAAATCTGAAACTTCTAATATTAAAAAATATTAAAATCACAAATATTTATTAAAACTGGATTATATTTTAATTTAATATATTTAAAATGTTGATAATAAGTTCTTTTGAAAACATGTCCATTGTTTTTAGTGGATATTTTAAAAATTATTAAAATTTTAGAAAGAATATGAGAAATGTTTCTCATTTGAAATTTATTAAAATCTCATTTAAGCATTATATATTAATAAATCTAAATAAGATTCTCAAAATAATGAAACAAGTTTGGAAAAGTATCACATTCATTTTTCTAATTTTCACTCCATTTGTTATCACACCTATAATTTATTATTTAATATAAATTAATTTGTCATCACATCCATTTCCTTCTCTTTTCTTTTGGAAAAGTATCACATTCATTTTTCACCAAATCTCTTTTCTGGAGTTGCTTTAAATCTCTTCACTAATATAGAAATATATTTAACATAATTTCTTTAGATTAAAGTAGATTAATAGAAGATCTAATGATATCCCCCTTCCCATTTAAACAAAAAAAACTCTTATAAATTTGATGGTTTACAAAACCAATAACAACATAAAAAAAATCCTATTAGTAAAAGTGCAAAACAAATCAAGACGAAGATGGATTCCTTGGCAGATAATATTTTGGCATTGGTACTTGCGAGATTACCGATTAAGATCTTCACAGCTTTCAAACTTGTTTGCAAGAAGTGGAAATCAATCGTAGAGTCTCCGTCTTTCCGTAACCTTTTCTTGTCCATGCACCAAAACTCGGCCTCTTCCTCGTGGTCCCTCATGTCCATCTTGTACACCGATCACGTAGACCCAGAGATCGTGGGCTACCACTACCAATGCGACACTTGGGGACTTAAACGACCGGTGGGCTCTTTCATCAAATCTTTCTTAAACGACCAGAACCCGAACCACAAATACCTACAAGTAAGTGCCGTGGCTTACTCCGACGTTGGGTTGATCTTAGTCTACGCAACGTCAAAGATCATGGAGAATTCATCCCTCTACGTGGCTAACCCGGTTTCACGTGAGTGCGTAGAAATATTTATGGATCCTCTTCCTAAAGGGGTTGAAAGGAGTCAGTTTTGTTTCTGGCAATGGGGAATAGCCACACGAACTGAGAACGGCATCGTTTTGGGTTACACAATTGTTGTCTTTAACCAAAAGTGGCGTCACACTAAGCTAAGTTGTCTGATATATTCATCCGAGACAGGCCTGTGGAGTCTGGATGATACTTCCTTTCCCAACTATCAATACTCTCTAGATTCGATTAGCTTGAACGGTAGTCTTCACTGGTTCGCCCGGAACAGTGACAATCAAGAAGTTGTATTATCCATGGATTTCAATACTAATAATAATAGCACCGGTTCTGATCGATGCTTCCGTGTTACGCCTTTTCCTGATTTAGGGAGAACTACCAAATTCAGAAGAGCATGTACACCTTGTCGTGGGTCTCTCATGTATATGAACATAGTTTGTGCGAGCGTAGAAGAGAAGTTGTGTGTATGGAGGCTTCAGAGCGAGGGATGGCAATTAATATCTGAAATATTCCCAGGTCCTATCTTGACGGGTTACGATTTCGAGTATTCCCTGATGACCATAAACCCCATTGATGCGAACACAGCCTACTTTTGGAGCACGAAACACGAAAGCTTGCTATATATTAACTTACACAACGGTAAGTCTGTGACCTATAATCAGTTCGAACTTACAAGCGACGGTCGCGCTACTATGATTCCTGCTCACGACCCGAGAGCTGTTATTTCTCTCAAAAAGGCATACTTCGAAACAGCAGACCTTCTTCCGTTCATTCTCCCACAATGGCTGTATCGAATCCGGAACACGTGAGACGAGTTTAGACTTGGTATTTGCGAGTTTTATTTTTGTTTACTTGTTTTGGCTGATTATTGTTATTTCGCAAGATGAATAAAATTGTAGGACGACTTTTTATTTTATTTTTTATTTTTGCCTAAAATGCTTACTTTGTTTTGTAAACTTGATTGCTATTGCCCCCAGACACAACGCAATCAGATTCCATTTAATGTATTACCCTACGTAACACACCTGAACATAATTTCAAATTCGCCGATGAATGCATATAGACGTCGGCCCCCGTTGTGCCGACGTTGCGTATCTCAAGAAGGAAATCCATGGTTTTCTTTTTTGTGACACCACACACAGTAGTTTTTTGAACCTAAGCTTCTTGATATGAGTGAAGGTTCAGCGACCTGCATAAGCTCAAATGCAAGATACATGTCTAATAATAACCAGTGTAAAGTAATGCCACCAGATATAAGAGTTTAACCAGACGCTATATATACCATTAAGGGACCATATAGCAGTTACCGTGGAGACGAGCCTATTTAGAAGAGGTGGGGGTTGTTTTTTATTTGTAAGTTAAAAACTTAAAATATTATTGATAATTGATCATTTCTTAACATCACTAAATCCTAATGTATAAATTAAATTAACTATTTAGACAATTTTAGCAAAGATATTTCACTAATATAATTATTTGGCCCCACCAAGATATTATTCTAATTTCTTTGTAGATAGTGTTTTAATTCTTGGGATCCATGTCCAATATCTTTCTGTTTTCTGATTTACTTAAACCTGATTTTTCTTGTTACTCCTGAAGATTTAAAAGGATAGTTTATATGAAACCTAACGCTTCTAAAAGTATGACTGGTTTTTCCGCTACCAAACACAGTTTTAGCCATTGGTAAAAGTTGATAGTGTTTCAAATAATCTTATAAACATTACAGATCGTTTCAAACCACTCTGAATCTCTTAAAATCAAAATCCGGTTCCACCTAGCATTTGTGGTTATGGGTAAATAAAATATAAAAAACTATTATTAAAATATTTTAAAATTAAAAATAGAAATATTATAAACAGAAATATTATAACTAAAAATATATATCTATTAATTTAAATTCATAAATAATATCATAATATGTTTTATAAAAACCTTTAAATTAGCTATTCATTAGAATTTTTTAAAAATTAATATAGATACATATATAAAGATATACACATATATAAAATGAAACAAAATATTCTTTTAAAATTTTTAATATAAATCTTCAAAAGATATATTAAAATTATAACTTTCAACTAATTAAAAAATAAACATAATATTATTATTAATCATATTTTATTTTATCATAATAGTATGTTTTCTATTTTTATAATGTTATAATATGTTTATATTGGTAATTTATTATGAAACCGCTGTAATATCTCATAGTCAACCAGCCATAAATATCTGCAAACACAACAATTTTCAAACATTATGTCAATCATGTATAACACTTGAAACCGTAACCACCTGTATCCACAACCGTAACCGCTGCGTTTAGACTGGTCATGTCCTAAATCAATTATCTCGAACTCATATGCTTATTAGTAACCAAAAGAATACGAATAAAGTAAGAAAAATGCAGAAAAATAAAATTGGAAGAGTGAAAAAAAAAGATTATTCCTTGTCAGTTATGATAAAAAAATTTTTGTTCTATATCGCTTTAGAATTAAAAAAATGATAAGAAATAGAAAGGAAAAAATATTCCTTGTAAATGGTAAAAATAATTAGGAATACCAAAAATTGCATTATTCCCTTTTTACTTTAGTTGAATAAAAGTCCGGAGTTTCCTTGTACGATATGGTTTGTGAATTTATGTATATTAATACAAAAAAGTTTGATTGACAACCAAAAATAACCATTAAATTAATGGGATTTGATTCATCCCTGATTAAAGGCGCCTCTGTCGTCTCAGCCATTCTCTCCATAATTCAACACAAAACCTCAAGAGTTTCCCAGGGATTCTAACAAAGGTAAGGATTTTTAATAAAAAAGATCAAAGTATTTTCTCTTGGTTTTGCGTAACTAAGTCATGGAACTTACTTCTTCTTCTTTCTCTACTGGTCTGCTCTGTTTGGTAGATTTATGAAAAAGCTTCTTTTTTTTTAACCCACTTGTTTAGTTTTTCTGGTTCTACTGTCTCTGTTTTTGATCTCTGTTCTGTTTTGTTTTTCGTCTATTAGGGTTTGGATTTGAGTATCTCTATTTATAGTAGACCAACTTGCGGGTTTACAAGACTCTATCATGCTAAATTTTTTTATTTGTAAGCCCCTGATAGGATCATATGATTTTCCATTGACATGTCCAACAAATTTGACCACACAAAGTCTATTGTTGTATTGATGTAGATACAAGTCTATTGTTTTAATCTCCTTCTGTTTCGGATACAAGTCTATTGTTAGTGAAAAGCCAAGTTACATATAAGTGGTTAATTTTAGTTTCTCAGTTACCGAATACGATCATGGCTTTACCCAAAAAAAAAGTACGATCATGAAAAGTTTAAATAACGAATTTTCATTTATATGGTCAGGTTTGTAACCTAAAGAATGGGTTGCTGCTGCTGCTGTTTCCCTATTCTACCTGAAGTAAAGCTTCTTTCTAATTCTTTCTTTTCACTAAAAATGTTGTTTTGGTCTTTTGTTTTCTTGATCTTTTATTGTTTTTTTTTAATGCAGAGCTCAAGAAGTATAGATGAGCATGTTCCTTTATCTCACGCCTCTTCTTCCTCTGTGGTACTACCTACTGGATCAGTAAATACAAACTTGGCTTCTAATATATACACTGCAGCGCTTCAACCTCCTCTTCCTGTATCATTCTCCCCGAGAAATCCATCCAAATTGCCAACAATAACTCAGAGCAATTCTAGCCAAGAAGCTAAACACATACTTCCAGAGAAGCAAACATGGCCTGTTGCTGTTGGTGATCAAATTGATATTAATCTGAAGAAAAAAGATCAAGAAACCATAGACGAGTGTCCCATTTGCTTAGAAGGTAGTTTGTTTTATCATTCACAGTTACATACTCATAAGGTCTTCCTTCTTACATATGATTTTTGTTTGTTTGTTTGTTTGCAGAATATGAAACAGAGAACCCGAGACTGCTCACTAAATGTCGCCATGATTTTCATCTCGCATGCATTCTTGAATGGATGGAAAGAAGCGAAGCTTGTCCAGTTTGTGACCAGGTTTCTGCTAGGAACAAAAACATCCTTTTTTCCGATTTTTCGAGTCAATTGACAATAGAGAGTCTGTTTCTTTTGTTCTTTGCGCAGGAGTTGGTACTCCCTGAGTCATAATCAAGAACAAGAAACAGAGAGAATGGAACAAGAAGTGTGTGAAGAAAAAGGTACATAAGATTTGATTTAGACCAGCATTAGATGATAAGTGTTATGTTATATGATGAACATTGTTACTTAATTACATTGACAAGCTTTGAATTCTCCTTCTGTGTTTTTAATCTTTTGATTATTTTACATCAGAAACAAGATACAGAATAAGACATAACTTATACTTACTTACTAGACCCTCTGTATAAATCTAGCTCCTATGTCTAAAATAATGATATATGAAAAAAAATAAGGAACTCTAACCTTTTTAACTTTTGCAACAAGAGATACCCCTAAAGACCTCTCTCTCTGTCTCTATTACGGTGAAGTGTTATGACTCTGATGAACATTAGATGAAAGCCTCGTTAACTTACTCAATGTCTCTCTAGCCGACACAGTCCCAGGATGATCTTCCCCAGAGATCGAAGTTCTGATGAAAATTGCTTTTCTGATTAGATCATCAGCCACACCGAACTGCCCGCCACGTTGCGTCAACTTAGCTCGAGTCTCCAGCACGGTGGCTCGAGCCAAAGCAAGTTCTTCCCATAGAACAGGGTTCAGCTGTGCGCTCGTCTGAACAGATCTCCTCCAGCAAAGCGACTTGTCTATCCACTTCTCCACGGGTTTAACCAGCGTTTGGTCAGCCGCTTCTAACGCGTTTGTGCAGACCCTGAGCAGCTCCACGGCTGCACCGCACCGCGAAAACGTCACGAATGTTCTAATCGCTAGAGGCAGGATTACTTGCTTCACAAGGAACAGCAGCTCTGTTATCTTAAGCTGAATACTCGGAGCTTCGTTGCTGAAACCGAAGAGCAAGAAACAAACCGCCCATATCTGATCTGCTGTTTCAACGCTCCAGCCGCGGCTTATCACGGCTCGGACCATCGCAGGAGCAGTCTCGTTCACAAGTCCTCTGTTTCTTGCGTAGAGTCTCCCAAGCTCGTGTATCTCTATAAACCCTAGCTTGACGTTACTGGCTCTAGCAATGTTAAACCTAAGCAACATGGAAGCAGCTTCAGCTCCTGATCTCTTGGAGTTCGAAGACGCAAACCCGCAGCAGCTTATAGCTCGTCTCAGTCTTCTCCACAGACCTCCTCTGTGTTTCTTACAAGCAGCCAAAGCTAATAGAGAGGGTGGTACAGGCCCGGGAGCTAACCACCCGCTCGCGACGACCATTCTCGTAGCTAAACTCCTCCTCGGTCCATCCGCTTGATCGAAGATCGAAAAACACACTTCAAACAGCTGCAACAGAAACACACTACTACATGATGGCATCTCCTTCAAAGGCATTCTGTTTATAGTATCCAAAAGCCGGCTCGGGCTTATAGGAAGCTCTGACAATATAGCTCCCACTATAGCTAGCCCTAGAGTTAACCTCCCTAGCTTCTCTTCGATCGCTCTCAAAGCATCCATCTCCAGAACCGGATAGTCTTTAACATTCCCCTGCATCAATGCCATAGCTTCGGCGGCAGAGAGGTAAGGGAGTTTTAACGGCTCCATGTTCATAACTCCGGAGAGACGCGTCGATATCAAAACGTGAGTCTGTCCTCCAAACCTAGGGAGAAGATCCATCACTAGCTTCGAGTCCCACCAGTCTTTTTCGGTCTCCAAGTTATCGATAACGAGCAAGAACGGTATGTCCCTCATCAGCTCTCTCCTGATCCTCGAAACCGCGGTATCTTCCTGCTCCTCGAAGCTCTTGATCCGCGTTCGGTCGGGGCGGTTCTCCGCCCCGACGTCCACGTCCAAGTACCGGTAAAGATTCAGGTAGTTCTGCCTGATGTAACGGCTCTCGCCTCCTATCCAGAGCACCATCTTGTACCTCTGGTGGTGCCTGTAAGCGAACTCGAGAAGCAGGTCGGTTTTGCCGATCCCTGCTTCTCCAGAGACGCACGCCGCGCCTTTCCCGTATATAATCTTGATTGATCTTTTCTTCTTCTTCTTCTTCCTCCTCGTCGTCTTCCTAACTAACTTTTGCATCTCAATCTCTTTCTCCAACTCGTTCCATACGACTTTCTCTTTACCTTTGCTCTTCCTTTTCGTCGTCGCCGCCTTTAACTCGAAGTAATCCTCTCTATCTCCAAACAAAACAAACTCCAGCTCTGATAGTTCCTTCTCCCTCCCAACGAACCTCTCGTTCCGCGGATACGGAAACTCCTCTTTCTCCGCTTTATCTCGCCATTTCGCCAACCTCTCCACCACACTTCTCCTCCCTACTAACCTCGTAGCTAGTAGCCTAACCGTCCTGAACACGCACTCTCTCCAGTTACCTTCACGAGCCTCGAGCTTCCATTCATCCACTAAGACGACGCGGGAAAGCCCGTGGACCGCCTCTCTCCACTCTCTCTCGACCCCTCCGTAACATTCCCACAGTTCGCCTCCGTGCTTCTCCCACAACTCTCCTCTCTTCTCGACTATGTCCCTCGCGAGACACTCCTCTCTCGAGAGGTCGAAGAAAACAGGGACGAGGTTCTTCTTCCCGGCGAAAAACCGGAGCTCCTCGATCGTGTAAGGGTTCTTGAAAGAACGTCTCGTTAGGATGATGACTCCGAAGGAAGCTCCGTCCATCGCTTTCTCGATTGCTCTCTGTTTCCTAGAGCTTCTACTGCACCTTGCTCTGTCTGACGTGAAGCAGCTCATCCCTTGAAGCTCTAACTCGGCTCTGAGCCAGTCCGCGAAACGCAGCAGAGAAGGGTTCTGACCGTGTAAACCCAAGAACACATCGTGACATCTCACTCTTTTGTAAGAAACTGATACGGAAGACGTGCAAGCGTTATGATCAGCCTGAGGAGGATGCAATTCGAGCTCAGGGTCTTGAAAGGCAGAGCTGGAGATAAAAGGATCGAAGCTGTCGCAATGAGCATCAGACCGTGTGGATTCTGATAGTTCTTGATGGAATTGGGGAGATCTTGAAGGAGATTGGTTAGCTGAGAAGAAAGCAGTTGAGGAAGATGAAGACATGTTCCTAGAAGACATTGTCGGATACTGTCCAAACCTGGAACTGTCACCTCGAGAATCCATAACCACAATCTTTCCTTTATTGACGATCTATTAAATCCCATTATTAATCCATCAAAGCCAATCTGATAAGGAAAACAAAATCAAAAACAAAAAAGTCAATGCAAGATTCGGACAGAACATGAAAGCCTACAAAGGAAAGTTTACACCAAAAATTGACAACAGTGTGAATAGTTTACATTAACACTTGCCAATTGAAAACATTGCAGATCTCAGCAGAATGGGAAATAAAACTATATTGTTTTTATTTGTTCGTAATCGTACAGAGTGATTTTAGATCTGAGAAACTTATACATAGCTCTCTACCTGAAGAGAGAAGAAGCCAGCAAAACGACGACGTGTGTAAATTAGTTGGAAGAGAGTGTGTATCAATCAATAAGAAAGGAGATGAAAGTGAGAGCTTTAAAGAAGACGAATGAACACTAGGAGCTTTCATAGAGTAGTATTAGTAGTAAAGGAATGCATCGCCATTTACAGATAGACTTTGAAAAGGCCTCTCGTTTTTTTTGTTGGGGTTTTATTACAAGAAAAAAAACAGAGGAGACAAAAAAATTGAATATTCAAAGAAAGATAGAATTTTGATCAGTACCCAGATGAGAAGATGAAATGTTTCATAATACCAAGAAGAGGAGGAAAGGCTTTACCGTTTGAGTTTGAAGCAAAGTGAGACAGAGAAAGTTAATGAGTTTTTTTTTTTTTGAATATTATGTAGAGAAAGTAGTAAACTTTTAAGGGGGTCCTTATCAGTGGCAGAGGCAGAAAATAATTTTGTCGGGGGCATATATATTAAAGTAAAATATGATATAAAATAATCTCTTAAATCAAAATATTCTTACAAATATTATTAAACGAACTTACAAACATACTCTACGTTCAGCCATGGTTTGAAACCTTTTCACCACTGTTTCATTTGTAACTGATGCAAACAAATCTTTTTCAATATAGCAAACAAGACAGTCACTTAAAAACTGATCTCCAATCCGGTTGCGCGAAGCCGTCTTCACAAACTTCATTGCAGAAAAACATCTCTCGACAGTTGCCGTAGCAACTGGTAAAGTTAGTGCTAACTTCAAAAGTCTGTAAACTAGAGGATGTGCAAGATGTTTATGTGTTTCAACCATCAAGCGAGAAAGATCTCCAAGACTTTCTAAGTTATTAAATCGGCCATCCTGTCTTATATTATCAATGTAGATGTCAAGTTGCTGCTCAAGAGAAGAACGCTCAAAAAAACTAAAATCGTCTGGATAGAACTCAACCAATTTTATCAGCTTCTCTTTGTCAAACAACTTGAACGATTTTGTAGGACTTAAGGAAGCCATACAAATAAGAAGTTGGGTGTTTACCTCAGTAAAACGATCATTGAACTCTTGCAGCTGCAGATCCAGAACAACATTGAAGCAACTGATCTTATAATGATGCAAATTGGTAATGTTGCTTTTCTTTCGTCGCCTCCCAGAACCAACAAAACCGTCTTCCATCATGATCATTTCAATATCATGTTTCTTACAGAACAAAGAAACTTTAACCATCAGAGAATCCCATCCATCATCTCTAAGCTTCTGCAGTTCTCGCTTAGTTGATTCGACCAATGAAACAGCATTCAGAATGTCTTGATTTTTTTTGTTGCAAAGCCATGGATAAATTTTCTGTTAGTCCCAAAATAAGCAGCATCAGTTGCATATAGAAGACAAAATCAAAAGTACACAAGTACTTAGTAAGACCATATGCTTGTCGTTTCTTTGAGTCATCAAGGCCTTCATTCTGGATATATTCAAGCACCTCAATAACAATTGAAAACAACTCGACCAGACGCACTAATGTCTTATGATGAGAACCCCAACGAGTATTTGATGGCCTTGGAAGAGAACGCTCTTGATTCTTCCCTTTTCCAGTGCTAATTTCACCACTGCTAATACCTTTTTCGATCTCCTTACGGTATTTTTCTTTAAGTTCATCTTGTCGTTTGCAGG
>NC_079514.1:5267401-5314273 GCF_000801105.2 Raphanus sativus
ATTTAAGCCCAATTAGTATTTTAATGGAATTATACGTGCAAAGCCACTAATCAGGAAAACTAAATATTAAATCTGTGTTTCACATTGTCTTTTTCACGTTCGGAACTTCTTGTGTCTTCCAAATTTACTTCTTTTTTTCGTCAAGCAAACGAGATTGCACATTCACTTATATAATTCTCTTGGTGAGTCATGAATCTAGTCAACTTTTAAAATATTTGTTTTTCTTTTATTCCTACGTTTGATATAAACTAATACTTTTGTTTGTCACACAGATCAATGGACAAGTTTCTTAAAAGATCCTTCACACCAGCACCTAAAGAAAATTTGGATGATTTACCATGGGATCCTGCTAAAAGGAAAAAAATCAATGCATATGATTCAAATCAAAGAGATGAGATAAGGCGCAAGTATCTAGCTAGAGGTCCTTGTAAACCGTATGGTCATAATTTTCCAAAAAGATGATCTCAAATTCTTTGAGACGGTTTAGTCCTGCTTGGTTTGATCAGTATGGTACTTGGCTTGAGTACAGCGTATCGACAGATAGAGCTTATTGTTTGTGTTGTTACTTGTTTCGAGATGACATACATAAACAAGGTGGGAATGATATGTTCGTGACAGAAGGTTTTTCTAGCTAGAATAAATCTGAGAGATTTGCTACTCATGTGGGTGGTCTGAATAGCTTTCACAATATTGCTGTTAAGATGTGTGATTCTTTGATGAATCAAAAACAGTCCATTGCCCAAGCTTTTTATAAGCATGATGATGTGGTCAAAAACGAATATCGTCTTCGGTTGAATGCTTCAGTTGATGCTTCTAGATATTTGCTACGACAAGGAATACCTTTTCGTGCTCATGATGAGTCAGAAGATGCTGGTAATAAAGGGAACTTTCTGGAACTTATAAGGTATACTGCAGACCATAACGAAGCGGTAAGTAAAGTTGTTTTGGAGAATGCTCCAAAAAATAACCAGATGACTTCTCCACCGATCCAGAAAGACATTGTCCATTGTTTTGCAGAAGAAGTTGTGAAATCTATTATTGAAGAAGTTGGTCATGGTGTTTTTGGTCTACTGGTGGATGAATCTGCTGATATTTCTCACAAGGAACAAATGGCTATTGTGTTGCGCTTTGTTGATAAGAACGGAACAATCAAAGAAAGATTTATTGGTGTGGTTCATGTAAAAGAAACTTCTTCTTTGACACTTAAGCTAGCTATCGATGGTTTGTTTGCTAAGTATGGATTGAGCTTGAAAAATGTAAGAGGCCAAGGTTATGATGGAGCGAGTAATATGAAGGGTGAATTCAATGGTCTTCGGGCTTTGATTTTGAGGGAAAACAGTTCAAGCTACTATGTTCATTGCTTTGCTCATCAGCTTCAGTTGGTAGTAGTGGCAGTCGCGAAGAAACATTTTGAAGTTGGTGAGTTTTTTGATATGATTTCTACATTGTTGAATGTAGTTGGGGCTTCCTGCAAACGACAAGATGAACTTAAAGAAAAATACCGTAAGGAGATTGAAAAAGGTATTGGCAGTGGTGAAATTAGCACTGGAAAAGGGAAGAATCAAGAGTGTTCTCTTCCAAGGCCATCAAATACTCGTTGGGGTTCTCATCATAAGACATTAGTGCGTCTGGTCGAGTTGTTTTCAATTGTTATTGAGGTGCTTGAATATATCCAGAATGAAGCCTTGATGACTCAAAGAAACGACAAGCATATGGTCTTATTAAGTACTTGTGTACTTTTGATTTTGTCTTCTATATGCAACTGATGCTGCTTATTTTGGGACTAACGGAAAATTTATCCATGGCTTTGCAACAAAAAAATCAAGACATTCTGAATGCTGTTTCATTGGTCGAATCAACTAAGCGAGAACTGCAGAAGCTTAGAGATGATGGATGGGATTCTCTGATGGTTAAAGTTTCTTTGTTCTGTAAGAAACATGATATTGAAATGATCATGATGGAAGACGGTTTTGTTGGTTCTTGGAGGCAACAAAAGAAAAGCAACATAACCAATTTGCATCATTATAAGATCAGTTGCTTCAATGTTGTTCTGGATCTGCAGCTGCAAGAGTTCAATGATCGTTTTACTGAGGTAAACACCCAACTTCTTATTTGTATGGCTTCCTTAAGTCCATCAAAATCGTTCAAGTTGTTTGACAAAGAGAAGCTGATAAAATTGGTTGAGTTCTATCCAGACGATTTTAGTTTTTTTGAGCGTTCTTCTCTTGAGCAGCAACTTGACATCTACATTGATAATATAAGACAGGATGGCCGATTTAATAACTTAGAGAGTCTTGGAGATCTTTCTCGCTTGATGGTTGAAACACATAAACATCTTGCACATCCTCTAGTTTACAGACTTTTGAAGTTAGCACTAACTTTACCAGTTGCTACGGCAACTGTCGAGAGATGTTTTTCTGCAATGAAGTTTGTGAAGACGGCTTCGCGCAACCGGATTGGAGATCAGTTTTTAAGTGACTGTCTTGTTTGCTATATTGAAAAAGATTTGTTTGCATCGGTTACAAATGAAACAGTGGTGAAAAGGTTTCAAACCATGGCTGAACGTAGAGTATGTTTGTAAGTTCGTTTAATAATATTTGTAAGAATATTTTGATTTAAGAGATTATTTTATATCATATTTTACTTTAATATATATTCCCCCGACAAAATTATTTTCTGCCTCCGCCACTGCCTCTAGCTAGATACTTGCGCTTTATCTCATCTCTTTGATTTGAATCATATGCATTGATTTTTTTTCCTTTTAGCAGGATCCCATGGTAAATCATCCAAATTTTTTTTAGGTGCTGGCGTGAAAGATCTTTTAAGAAACTTGTCCATTGATCTGTGTGACAAACAAAAGTATTAGTTTATATCAAACATAGAATAAAAGAAAAACAAATATTTTAAAAGTTGACTAGATTCATGACTCACCAAGAAAATTATATAAGTGAATGTGAATCTCGTTTGCTTGACGAAAAAAAGAAGTAAATTTGGAAGACAAAGAAGTTCCGAACGTGAAAAAAGACAATGTGAAACACATATTTTAATTTTAGGTTTTCTTGATTAGTGGCTTTGCAGTATAATTCCATTAAAATACTATTTGGGCTTAAATACATTATTATTCTCTGTATATATAAATGGGTTTAAATTAATGTATGGGGGCAAAAAAAATTATTAATGGGGTCATCATATATATTGGGCTTTAGGTTACACTAATTTTCTTAATTTTGCTGGGTTCATTGACCCCATGTTGATGGGTGTAGCTCCGCCACTGGTCCTTATCCAATATACAGAAACATGGGCACTGTCAAATCACTCAAAAGAATCACACAAAGTCTCTCTCTCTCTTTTATTTGTTCATAGGAGGACGAGAAGAGACAGAGATTGGGAGAAGTGAAATTTCCAAGATAAAAAAGAATAAAAAATAAAAAGAACTGAGACCTAAATGGAAGAGAGCTCAAACTAGGTATGGCTTATGGGTTCCACATCACAAACTCATTTTCTTATTGAACAGTCTTTTCTTCTTTTTCTAATTCTGATAACAAAATTTCATAAATTTTTCTTTCTGTTTAGTCACAAAATTTCATAATTATCATAGTCATGTCCCTCCACTTTCCAGGATATGGGTGGTGTCACTGCGCCTTTTGCGTCCGCTACCTTGTTGATAATGAAATAAATATGAACTATATCTTCCCACCATAGATAGTAGTATCCATTAACTATGTGTTTGGCTTTAGTATGTGTGTATATTTGTATATACATAGTTGTTTTTTTTGGCTTTAAATGTTTTGAGTATACATAGTTGTTGACGTTATATGATTTAAAATGCGGATGCATAGTCGACACAACAGGGGGAGTCGTTTTGTGACGTGCAAGTGGTAGACCAAAAGCCATTAAGCAGATGAAATTGTTGCATGGATGTTTCCATTAGAAATGGAATAATATGGTAGGGCTTCTTGATGAACAACCAACCATATGAAACTAAGAACGGTAGACAAATAAATATTGTTTTTTTTTTTGAGAAAATAAAGGGTTAAACCTAGGTCAATGATGACACAAACCTAATTTCTGGGTGGAGGTACAACCCATAGATAGACCCTCTCCTGAACATTCAAATGAATCGAAAGCAATAACTCATATTCGTATGGTCGGTGGGGTTTAGACAAATAAATATTGTTTATTCATATTATTATGCTGAACCTGAATAGTTGCATTATAATGAACAATAGTATATTAGTTAGATAATTTCTTTGTTAATTAGTTTCCCTACTAAACGGTCGGGTCAATTCATATAGATAGATCACACGTTCGGTATAGAACACGATCGATGATATTAAACATTTTATGTTTTATTTAAAACTTACTTATTTATTTGTTTTTCCAGTTTTTTTTTTTTTGCTAAATTGTTTTTCCAGTTAACATAACATTTGATTTTGACTCACTATAATTAATGTACATTTACTATTCTAATGATTTTGTTTTGTTTTACTTAGATAACATAACATTGCTATGTTTTGTGTTTTAACATTGTTGTGTTTTGTCTTGTTCATATATAAAATAAAATATTAAATCAAATAATATTTTGTAAATATATAGTGCTACTAACTAAAAGCATCCGCAATGAAATCTTTAAAGGGAAATCCTTAAGAACAAATTAATTAAATAACTGGTAGGTCCTACTAAAAATTATGGATTCGATCTTTAAAATTTTTAAATAATGATTAATCTTTAGGGCATTTTTAACATGTGTCACTCTGCGATTGGTTGATATATATTTTTTAATTTTTTTTTGTTTTAATCTGAAAAAAGAAAAAAATAATAATGAAAAATTCAAAAAATATTATTTCTAAAGATTTTTCTTGTGTATCACCATTGTGGATGCTCTAAAGATGGCTGTAACAAAAAAAAAGGAAATTTAAGACTCCGTTTCATTTGGATTAGTTCGTGTTATTTATCCTAAAACCAAGCTAATGTTCTAGCCAGTTCGGTGTTGACACGCAAAGGTGATTAGAACAGATTTTTGGGTCCATGGTTTATAATGAAGTTTTATTATTCATATTTCCTTGCAACTAATAAGTTACAGATCTTTATATATAAAGAAGACCCCTACTCTCTCCTAAAGGCCTCCACGTCAGATCCAGCGTGGAAATTGGGATGCTCCCACGTCGACACGTAGGATACGCTGCGTTTCATTAAAATTAGGGGTTCGTCTATTTGGGCTTCGGACATGGCAAGAGGCCCATCTCTTATTCTCTCTGCTGAAACCTAAACGCCTAACTCATTTCTGTTCTTCGTTTCATTTCCGTACGGCGCAGCGACGGTAGACATTCGTAATGGTGGTGTGCACTAAATCGTCTTTAATCCCCAGCGCACCACGAATCGATCGGGACAACGGCTGCTAGATTGTGTATAAATATGCAGCAACCTCATCGCTGCGCTTCTCACTATCTCACAATCTCATATCTTGCTCGCAATCAAGTCTTACTCATCGTCTGTCCGAATGGCCATTACTAAGGTTTTCTTTTCCGATCTCAGGGCTGGGGCGGTGCTCATCTGTGGTGGAGGCGAGACTTCTTCGGTTTTGGGAGGCTAAGAACGTCTAAGTGCGATGAGGAGCTGATGTGGATGGATCTGCTCATGGTAGATGTAAATGTGAGTTAATCGTTCTGTTCCCGATTTTGCTTTGTTTGGGATCAATCGTTTAGTTAGCTTATGTTCTGTCTTCGTGTTCTATCATATTTTTCCCGTTTTGCTTTGATCGGAACCAAATCGTTTTGTTTAGTTTATGTTATTTGTTCCATTTTACTTCTTACTATGAGTTACAACGGGATTGTTATTTATTATTATTATTTTTATTTTTTTGTTACATGTGTTTCAGAGATGCTGTTATGATCGGAACCAATCGTTTTGTTTGGTTTATGTTTTGTGTTAGTGTTAGATATACAACGGTGTTCCGTTTAACTTTTGACTGTGAGTTACAACTGATTGTTTTTTTCTTTTCTTTTTGTGTGTTTCAGTCGACCGTGATGCAAGTAACGATCAGTCCCGGCCGTCTTCCACAGTTCCGTGACAGTCTCCGTGCCGGAGCAATGTTTTCTGTGGCTGGATTTGAGGTCTCTAGGTGCGCGCAGAAAAAACTGTAACAGAAACGATGCTTCATCTCACGCTGGAGCTCATTGGGGTTGGGAAGAAGAAGCTTTATGAAGCAAAAGTGTGGGTGAAGCCAAGGTTGAACTTCAAGGAGTTCAAGCATGCCGGTGATGATGCCCATGCCATTACTCCCTCCTATCTTGGCTGCAAATAAGGTATGACCACAAACGGTACATATATGTATGCATGACATAAATTAATCTCAAGAAAAACTTTGATCCTGAAAATTTTGTTTTTGTGGACCGATGAGCATGAATCTTGATGAAGTATTAGAGCTTGGTGAAAAATCGCCAGGGTTGAAAATTTTGTTTCTGTGGACCGATGAAGCATGAATGTTGAATTGGTTTTGTTGGTTTCCTCGGGGCTGTGTTTGATCCAATGGAAGTATTAGAATCGGTTCATGTGCAAGCTATCTATGGAATGACCCGAGAAAGCAAAATCATGGAGCATAAGGATCAGATTTGATGTGGGGAGGAAATGAGCTTATGGCTCAAGAACCCTGTTCTTCTTCTCACCAACATATACATATTCATACAAATCTTGGCATCTGTTTCATGTCTGATCTTGGAAGTCATTGGTGAGATTCAACACGTTGGAAACAGGGTTACTTGGATAGACCATCATCACTCAAGTGTTTGTTTTCAGCGACAACGAACAGCATAAACACAATGACGGAAGATGACGAGGGAATCTCTGTGCTTTTCTCAGATTGTCTGACTCTTTGGAGCTTTGGTGGAGTCTTATGTGCAGCCTGCAGAGTCTGAGAACAGAGAGATGACGACATAGACAACAACAAAGCCCAAGTCTTTGAAGAGAAACAGAGACATGACGTCACTTCCGTATTGTTCACCACCATCATGATGATTCTGAGAAAGAGTTTCAAGCTCATATACTATGAAAATCAATTGAAGTCTAAGAAACCACGAACATAGAAAGAAGAGTTGGTTCTTCAAACATCAGTTTCCCAGCATTCACTGTCTTTGTTTGATAACCAGATGCAGTTGCACGTATGAAATAGATGATAAAAAGAGCGGCTGCGTTTACACTGGTGAATTTTGGATTGGAGACTGTTGAGAAACCTAAGAGGAAGAACGTGAAGATATCGACAAATCTTCTAAATATAACATCGATGCTGAGGAGGGAGAGAATAAGTGAGAATATTAGGAGTTAACCGACATAGGTTCCAGGTGGGCAAAGATGGACACTGCTTCAATGCTTGATGAACCTGCTTATTTTCCCAAGTTCCTTAGAGCGCAAGTAAATTCTCTATAAAAAAGAGAACTATACTTGAATCCACTGTACTTAAATACGTGATCATGGTTTTACTAGATGAGACTTCCGATATCGACAGCGAGGATGGGGTTACTAATATTGTATACAAAGAAATATTTAAGGACGTCGGCGCAACACATGTCAGAACTACAACTTGGCTTTATAGTTTTGTATTTACACGAATGTGATTGCAACTACAAACGTTCATGTATTGCATTTGAAAATGTGGTCGATCCATATCTCCCAGTGAGCACAGGCACGGCGAAAGCATTGAGCAGAGCAGGTTTTTATCGTCATGTTGTACCCGTCTGATTTTTGTTTTTAGTTTCCCGATTACTTCCCGGAGGTGTTGTGATTGATCAAGATTACTTTTTTGATGTTTGCAAAATAATTGAACTAAGTTAATATTTTTCTTGCATTTAACATGGGTTTATTAAGACTATAACGACGTCTATAGAAAGCCAAGGCTCAATTATCCAAAATTAATATTTTATAGCTTCACTTGGTCGGGTGTGAGCCAAGGTTCAATTGTGCATAATTTGTTTAACTTTTTGATCTGCAATACATATTATTCTCTTTTCCCGCTTGACCAGCAAGATAATAATATAGCATCCACATATCTGGAAAAACAACTGGACTCTCGACTTTGTTCCTTTTGTAGAAATTCAAAATACCGGTCAGTTACTTAAATAACAATTTAATTCAATTGTATTGCACATTTCAGTTTTATGAACCAGTGATCTTCTATAGAAATCAAATATGGTACTGATAATTGCTACAGAAATCACTTTTTCTATTCCGACAACACAACCACCTAAAAACCATTCTAAAGTTTGTTCAACTCTAACACCCCGCCCGAAGGGCGGGCCGCCCCTAGTGTTTTAATAAATGAAGGTTTGTAATTAGCATTAGACGTGTTCACGACCAATGTTTTTGTGGGAAGGAGGCGGTCAAATGATTGAAGACGTAGGACCTTCCCATGGAGCATGTACGTAGTTTAATTCTCTGCCTTTCCAAGCAATAATTACATTTCTAAAATAAAGTCCAATAAATTATGTTTTGGATTAACATATTTATTTATTTATTAAAGGTTATCTTACTAATGTATACATTTGTGAAAAGCTATAAAATTGGAAACACTGCTTAAACTTTGATTAACAAAGAAACCGAATAAGCTGGTTTTGCCTCAGTCTGCAAAAGGTTTTGAATACTAAATGTATGATACTGAAATAATGTCTGCCACAACTCGAATCTTAAAAGGCTAAGATGCTTATAAAAATTATGATACTTTATGAAATCAATAATGGGCAATAGTCTTGTGTTTTCTGGGAGTAATAAAACAACTTAAAGGGTATGTGTACAGCGAATGATGTTCGATGTATCTCTTGTTGCTTCTCAAGTCGCTCCAAACACACAGTTTTGTATCTACATACTCACTCCCCCCACCCCCACGTATCCTCACGTGATGTTAAACAAACGGTCCTGGTTCCTTCCACAACATCATTTTCACACGACTCATCTACGGCTCCAAATCAAAGCGTTTCCAACACTGAATCATAATCCTTATGAATCCATAATCAGGTTAAAGAATTTTGAAAACAAAATGCTTTAGCTTCATCCAGAAAAAAGAAAGATTGGAATTTATATACCCTTTTATGATAACATTTATCTTTTCTTGAAATGTTGAAAAGGACGCATTTGTGAGAAGAGAAATTAATATATAGTAAAATGTATACTGCATACACGGCATAACAATACAACGAATGTGTCCGAATTGTACATGTACCTTGTAATAATACAACATCAACAACATGCATGATTGACTTTTTGGTAATAGTGAAATAAAATAATACAGAAACGAAATATGAAACTTTACTACTACCAAATAAATAAATTACATTTGTAGTACCACGGATTAGTTTGCAATAGAGTAAAACAAAGGTGTGAACTAAGATCCTTTCTTCTATGTGGTTTGGCGGCTGCTCTGCAGAGAGAGTTCTGAACCATTATTATTAGTATATTCATTATTAACCAAAACCACATCGATCCATCTATGGTTGTTATCCATGTTATATTGAATATAATTAACTATTTCTAAATATAGTAAGTAGGATAAATATACAAAAATAGAAAACGATGAATACATAACACACAAATTAAGAAAAAATAAGAGTTTTTTTTACTTTTGTTAAAATCACTTGATTACAAGAAAAATAACCAAAAATAATTAATCATTGTTATTCTGAAAAAATAAGACAAAACTATATAATATTTTTTAATATTTTAATTAATTAATTTAAAAAATATTTGCATAGAAAATTTCAAAACATCATACAAATTGAATTAAAAATATTCTCTAAAACATCATACAAAAAAACGAAATGAATATTTTTATAATATTTACTCTCTAACTTATATCACACCCAAAATGTAAAAAGGTTTGACCTTTACTTCATGTTTCATTACAAAACATATTGATTGGACTTATCAGAATATAATTGGTCTGATGTTGCTGACAATATAGCAATGAATTGCATTCATTTCATTGAATCAAGTCACAAATGTGATACCTTAATCTGGAACCTCTGAAATTTGATGGAAACAGTTTCTTACTGCTAACAGTTAGTACATACAGCTGATAATTATTATGAACAATTTTACTATGATAGTTATTATGAACAGTTTTACTATGTCCCATTTACTATGGTTTGGGATTTGATTATAACAGTCACGAATACTATACCATTTCAACATCGCCCCATCATATAAATTCACAATCTTGATTATTCCGCTAATGCATTTGTAGTATAATTTAGATAATGCATATCACTTGGTTCAAATCATTTCAACATCGCTTGGTCCGAATAAAAAAATGTCATCTAAATGCAGACTACAGAGACTATCCAATTAGCTCTCTCCCATAAATAATAACACTCCATGTCAATAAAACTGCACACAAAGTTCACAAACAAAAGATCAACTAAAAACTTTAAGGTTTCAAGTCACCTTGGCCTAATGCTAAAGAGGCTCAAGTTAGGGAGGTTACGTCTTGGTTCAAGTAATATAGGCCTTTTGTCGCATTTCAAATGGATTTAGTTGTTTTCGGTGGAATTAATGTTTGGGTTTAGAAAACTTTTGGAATTCCATGGTTATAAAAGTTTAAAAGTTAATTTTTTTCTAAGATATTGTTTTTTTTTTGTCAAAATAAATAGTGTAATTTAAACTGAACCATCCTCACTGATGTTCATTTCTGATGTTACTTTATTAATGCAGTGACAGTATTGTCAACTCGTGGCTTTTTTATTCGAATTTAAAACTTTAACATAGTTGTTAGCAAAACATTTCTCCTTCTCTTGGGTCTCTCTGATCTCTATACCAAGGAAGCTTTTTGAAAGCCACGAACCAAATCGGTAAGAACCAGAACGAAACCACATTTTGCGGATTTGGAATGATTCATATTTGTTATAACAATTTATTTTATTTGGCAAAGCCTGAAATAGAAATCACAATGAGACATTCAAACGTGAAAACCATCAAAGTAAAGAAAGTGTAAAAACATGTTTCCAAGAATTTTATTTCTCCTAACTGCGACTCCGTAAGCTTAGTGCTGAAATCCCAAACCTTCTTGGCCAATTCTGAATTTCAGGCAAGTGAAAATGGTTCAGCAATGTTGCTATCTGAGAAGATTTCTCCTGAAACTCCTGCAACCTGAGGATTCAATGCCACATAGCAAGTTGTTGCCACTTCCTACAAAGCGAAGAATATTCGACATGATATAGCAAGATGCTTAATTAGCTCGTGGGTAATGATTAGATGAAGGAGATAAGGGAATGAACTCATTTTGATACGGTTTTACTTATTTGTCACGGAACTTTTTGGCATCAGTTGTTTGGGTCGCCAATACTAACCAGAGAGCACATCAAATTTTAAGAGTTACAAATCGTATTGAAATAAGCAAAAAAATTCATACAATTAAGTCATTTTGGTCTTACTAACTAACCATGTAACCAACTAGCTGTCAAGCGTTTCATAATCAGAGAAACAAAATTTTTTTTATTTAAATCTGAGATAAGAACTTATTCTAGCATCAACCTCTTTGCTTGACTAAAAAACACCAGGCTCTCAGTATGGTAGAAACCGAGGATCTTAAGCTTCCATATACACATCCATGTGCCCCAGATTTGGAGACTACTTAGCTCTGGTTGATCAAAATTTAAACTTTTGAAATTGGAAGAGGCCGCGCGAACGCAGGCCTCCACTGCCACAAATTATGACGCAAGCTCTTCCACTTGGGAAGACTTTAAGCTAAGCACCCTTCCTTAATGTGCAATGGAAGTCACTAGCTTAGGCCACTCTTCTTCTTGATCAAGAGTTGACCCCGTCCAGGTAAGTATCTTTCAAAGTTCGACCATCTTCTTATTTTATACTACGCCATTAACGAATGTCATATAGTGAAGCTTCCGATGTGGGAGAAATGTTTGCAGACGTAATCTTCAAGGCAGGGTTTCATGTGTTTATTAATAACCCTAAATTTATACCTATATGGGCCTCAAGGCCCTCAACTGAAGGCCCTTCTCATGACTAATATCTTGCCCAAAAATAACCCATTAATTTTACAATGATCTACTCCTCATGATCAATGTTTTAGCCAGTACGCTAAATTAAACGTGTTGCAGTACTATACGATTTTTAACTATGTTCCGTTGCTACCATCTCTTTGTTAATCTGATTCTTTTCAACATCAACACAACGTTGGAATATCATCATAAGTGAAAATTAGGCTCTCTTGTACATATGTATATATAATTAAGAGGCCAAGACTTAAGTCGAGTCACTAACTCGAAAATAATTACATAATTTTTCACTAATAGCGATCTCTACCATGCCACCACCTCGACCTACATTCCACGAATCAAAAAAATCATTGGTTGCATTAGTAAAGATAAAGTATACTTTCAATAAAATAAAAGAGCATTGCTTTTATTGTGGGGTTTATTGTGTGTGTAATTCTCAAGAAAGTAAATAATAAACAAGAAAATCTCACCAGGACTGATCCCATCCGGGTCGAGACTTGGACATGCCGTAACGTCCGTAAGGAAAACCGTAATGTTGAGGGCGTTTGGCGTTTTTAAATGCGCAGCAGCCAACGCAGTAAATAGCGATGAGGAAGAGAACAATGACAACGTTAACAATAGATAGTTTATGCCAATCGCGCCGCACTGTCTCTAAAACGCCAGCTCTACACGAGTCACAGTCGTAGCATAGCACCGCCGCAGCGTTGTTCCACCGGTAACAATCGGAATCTTGCTGTATTGGCGTCTCCGTGTTGTATACGCACGACGTCGGTGGTTTGCAGCATCCAGACTATATATAAAACTATGATTAATATGAAAATTGAAAATAAGTATATGTTAATTACAACATAGATAAAAGGAGTACCTGAAGAGGAGTCAAGTCCTTTTGGAGATAATCAATAGGAGTCCAAAAAGAGAGCTTGGAACAAGTGAGTGAGCCCAAGAGACAAGTCTTTATAGTCAACCAATAATTAGCATCCATAACCCTTGTCTTAAGCCATGGATGATACTCTTCAAGTTTGAACTCTTTATAGACCCTACCAGTCACACCCACACCACCACCATGGCTAGTAACAATAAACCCAAAGAGGGTCAACCCCATGAGCGCAACTATGATGAAGACCATGAAGAAGAGGTACACCCACAAGACCCAAGCCACGTCACAGCATGCTCCTATCAGACCAGCTAGTGACAAGACCAGGATTGCTAGGCCTAAGACCAGAAGTGGCTTCTGAAGGAAATGCTCGCATGTTGTCTTGCTCCTACCCATCCATAAAGCTGAGCCTATTATAACTATGGAGGAGATTAGTGTTAGGATGTTCACGAAGCCTATCACAGTATTGCTCGTTCTGTTCATTTCTCTTCTCTCTTTTACAGTGGTCTAAAAATATGGAATTCTTCTTTGGTGTGTCTCATTTTTTCTTGCTGGCTTGTCTCTCTCTCTATATATATCATGATCACATATGCTTCTGCCGCTTTATACTTGGCATTTTTATAAACAACTAATAAAAAACTGTTGGTGGTATATACACATTCACACGTACATATATTATGAGCGAATTTCAAATAATAAATTTAGAGAGAAAACAAAAGAAAAAAAAAGTTGAAGAAATTATATTCTCTTAACTTTTTATCTAACTTCTTGGTGTATACTACTTTTTATGTGATAATGTATGTGTCTTCACTTGCTTTATTTTCACCACTTTTGAAATTGGATGAGTGGCTTTACCTTTTTCTCAATAATTTTTTTTTGTTATTTCGTAGGATCTTTGAAGCTTTATCTCATACCAATTCAAAATGTTGGTTGAGAGACTTTTTCTTCAATATAGGCTTTTGTGTTTCTTGGTTGGAACTTGGCCATTAAGAAACATATGTCAGCTCCAATATCGATAAAGAAGTCCATACTGGCTAATCATAACTTCATAAGCCAAACTTCTTAACCATTAAGTAACTTCCCGCCCAACTTTATATCATTTTGGTTCATGAATTCATCTAAAGTTTGAATATACGTGCAAACTTTCAATATGTAAGCTAAAACTTTGATCATTAAAAATATTTTATATTTATCAATTATACCATCACCATTAGTACTCATTGCTTAAAGGGTTTTGTTTTTGATTGCAAGATATTCTATGCTAATCAACTTTCTTTTTCTTGTCACAATCAACCATTTAATCCACTAAATCACCACTGTTAATTTTCTTTGGTCTCAGGGATTAGGTAGAAAGTTTAAGTTTTTTTCCAAGAACAAAACAATAAACAATTCTGACCATTACTTGTCAGATAAGTATAATGGCCCGACTTAACACGAGCAAATCAATAAGTACTTATTATCTTAGCTTTTAAGGCCAAGCTCAAGCTGAACTCTCACACTTCCTTGGGCCAGTTAATGCATCAAACATGTGAAAGATATAACTAGATCTGGTTCTTTGGTTCTGCTACTGAAACTTTAACATGTGGAACAGATGAACATTGAGAGATTAAGCTCAAAGAACAAGAACCTAATGAATGCTGGATGCACCTACTATAATAAGAACGTAATGGAAGGTAAGAAATTGAGGGCCTTCTAACGATGTTCCTTACTATTTAGTATTTAAATGGTTAAAGTAAGAAAAGAGAAAAAAAGATCAATTAAGTCTTTCTTCTTACAAGCCTGACATAAACTCTGCATTTCCCACCTTGAATGAAGCAATATATATCAAATTTTTAAACTGTAGCCCAACAAAGATACAATTCCATTGTTAATTGGATATATACAATAATACAGTGTGACAAGATACAATTCCATTGGCACATAATAAATTACACGTATACAATGATACAAGATCGAACTCCAGTGGCACATTAAGGTAGAATCTGCCACTGAAGATATATAGAGATTATTAAGACTTAAGAGGAATGCACATATATAGAATCAAAGATCGATACATATTCTAGCTAGTTTGATGATTATCAAAGAATATGCTGGAAGCTTTATGTCTTGGACTTGAAAGGAATAGCTCTGACGACTATCTGATGGTACAGAGCAGCAAGAGCAGCACCAATGAATGGACCGACCCAGAAGATCCACTGCAGATATAGAAAACAGAGGAATCTCAGACATGGATAAAATTACCAACTTAAGTAATAGTTTTCCCTATAAAGCTCAATATTTGATGCAAGTCATAACTATCACACTTAGTACAACTGTTGACGTGACTGAAAAGGAACTTACATGTTCGTCCCAAGCATGATCCTTGTTGTAGATGATGGCAGCTCCAAGACTCCTGGCCGGGTTAATACCAGTTCCAGTGATTGGAATAGTGGCCAAGTGCACCCAGAAGACAGCAAACCCAATTGGAAGCGGAGCCAAGATCTTCAGAATGTTCAATGACCAAAGTACACATGAGTTAGGTTCTATGCGAAGAATATAAATCAAAATCAGCAACAAAAATATCCAAGAAGAATATAGTTTTAGCAACATACAGGGACATGGGAGTCTCTGGCACTTCTCTTAGAATCAGTAGCTGAGAAGACAGTGTAGACAAGAACAAAAGTTCCAATAATCTCTGCACCAAGACCTGAACCCTTTGTGTATCCATGAGCCACCATGTTGGCTCCACCTCCGTTAACCTGATACGGCCCTGGCTGAAAACCCTTGACCACACCAGCACCACAGATAGCACCAAGACACTGCATTACTATGTAGAAGAGAGCTCCTGTCAAAGAAAGCTTCCTCGCCAAGAACAAACCGAATGTCACCGCCGGGTTAATGTGTCCTCCTGAGATTCCGGCAGTACAGTAGACAAGAGCGAAGATCATGCCGCCGAACGCCCAAGCGATGCCTTGTATACCAACGGAGGAGCACATGTTGGGAGCTCTCTTGACGCCCATGACTGTTAAAACGGTGACGTAGAGGAAAAGGAAAGTGGCTATGAACTCTGCTATGCCTGCTCTGTAGAAGGACCAAGATTTGAGCTCGCCTGGTTCGAAGAACGGAGCCGGAGGTGGTTCCTTGTAGTCCTTACCCTCCGTCTGCGCCGCCGTACCGATCGGCTGCCTCTCCGGGAACTTGTTTGCTCTCACATTCACGTCTTCTTCTTTCCCCTCCATTGTTTCTCTTCTCTCTTATTATGGAAGAAAGTGAAACGTTGAGGCTCTGCTTTTATAGTCGGAATCATTTAAACAAAAAATATATATATATATATCATTTACAAGCTAATCACTTGCTAATTGAGTTATTTCCAAATCTTCTGTGTAGTTATTAATTCTTATTTTTTTCTATATATTATTTGTTTTTCATTTTGGTATAGTCTGTTTAATCATTATTTGTTTTTTCTTTTGGTAAAAATACATTATTTGTTTTTGTAAACATGTAAGAGTTTAAATCCGTTTATATGTTTTTGGGATAAACGGTTTGTTTAGCTTTCAACATTATTTAGCTTATAATAATTTTGCAACCATCATTGGCTGTAGGTATTAGGTAAGATGGAATGGACTGACAACAGAGAAAACGAATGTACATAAGATTTAAGCAACCGCTACTTCTGTATAATTGTTAAAAACCAAATATATTACAACTCAAGTGAAATGGACATATCCAACATTAAGTTTCTATCAATTTATTTAAATGATATTATTCTCATACAGTGCAGAATACACTCATATCGATCGTCAATACTGGCCTACAATCAAAGTAACCCTCGTCGAAAATGTTGATGCATTATCTACAGACTAGATTTTGATCCGTCTTTCAAAAGGCGAATATATTTTTTTGTTTTATATATTTTTTTGAGAAATTTAATTTTATATTTGTATCTTTTTAATCATATATGTGTTTTTTAATTATATTTATGTAAAATATTTTTTTAAATAATTAATAATTGGACTAAACCTATATCAATATGTCATGTTGTTGTTTTAACCGGATAGATGATTTATCACTATTACCTAAAACTGAATATGGCAAATGATTAAAATATTTTATATTTTGTGAATAAAGCAAACCCAAATTGAAACTCTTGTTAGTAAAAATTCGGGGTTGATTGGTTGCAATAAACTAAAGTCACATTTAAGAAGATATTATGATTTATAAAAGTAAAAGTGTGATTGAAACTAGTATGATTAAAATAAAATGTTAAATCCTTGATAATTAACTTTAAATTCTGTATCATCCCATTTCACTTTTGTATTTCTGACTTCTTAATTTTTGTTTATTTAATAATTTATTTGAAATACTTTTATTGTCACAAAATACAGCAAAAAATCTTTTTGCAGTTTATTAGTACATCGCTTTTGCTTCAGCATATCCACAAAAGGATAAAAGAAAGGAGCCACTTGTCAGACATTGTGTATAGGTTATTGTTTGGTTCAATGTTTTCAGATTTTATTTACTTTTTTTTTAACACTAGAAAATTATATATTCATTCATAATTATACAGATGTTTAACCCTAAAGCCAGCGAGTTACATTCCAACTCCTAGAAACAGAAGCCAACAGACAAAGAAAAGTCCTTGGAGACAGTAACCGGAAACAACCGGAAACTAAACAACAACGCAGTCCAACCCATAAACCAAAATACAACAAAAATCATACTAGATCACTAAGAACAAAATACCTAAATAGCGGAAAAACCTGAGTCAAGTCGGAGTATAGAAATAGCACAACCAAAGTCAAAATTATTGACGTCTGTAACTCAAGCTTGGACCCATTATATTGCTCCCAAATAATTGCAGAGCCAGAGAGTGCAAACGCTTGAAACCAAACGAGGAAGACGAGGAGTAAACTTGTTTTGCCATGCGACTTCCAACAACTTGGAGAGAAAACGAGACAAAGCTCCTAACTTGAACTGGAGTCAGAGAATCACTTCTAAGAAACAAAGATTAAAACACTCCACTTGAACACAGATTCTCCACCAATTGAAGTATCAACAACATCACACCAAAAGATCTGAGCACGAGAAAACGAAGCCAAGTGCGGATAACCCACATGCAAAGGTCAACCACCGTAAATGGAGTCATAGACACCACATGCAAAGCTTTCTCTTCAACTTTCTATTCAAGATCAACTTCTGGATCTAGATCATGATTTAAGAAAACAAAGGTTTTTAGAATGGATGCTAAGCAAACAAAAACACCGAAAAAGAAATAACTATACAGACCAACGCCGTGACTACGAGAGTCACTGAACGTCGGCCGGAAACGAGATCAATAAAGTTGAACGGTAAAAGTTGATCGGTGGTAATGAGAGAAAGCAGAGAAAATAAGAGAGAGAGCAGTTTTAATATGGTATAGTCTTTGATCTAAAAAGAGAGATTTATCAGATTTTATTTACTTACTTTTAGATTTTTATCCTATATTAAGAGTTATTTAGTTACCTTTTAGATTTTTATCCTATATTTTTATATTATTAATGGTTTCAAATTAGTGTATATCCTACATAAAACCCATACCATAGTTGCTCTGCTTCTTCATTTATTGTTTGTATAAACATTTTAAAATAGTTGATTTTCCATGAGGTCATCTCATAAGTTTATTCTGCTGATTTTGTCAACTATAAGTCTCACCAGTTTAGTTACTGAGAGTCGAAAAACAATACCATCTGAAGAGAAGAAAAGAGAGTTGGAGAAACTACTCAACCATATCAATAAACCTGCAATAAGAAGTTTCCAAGTAATCTTAGCCTTTTGTTTTCTTTACTTCTGAAATGTTTCCTAAAAATTACAAAAAGTTGAACATGAAATTCATGTTATTTTTCTATGTATTGTTCCGAACTTCCGATGTATAACACAAGTCACTGTTACAATGACGGTTTAAAAGCAGATTTAGGAAATGACAAATATAAGAGTTATAGGAAATATGTATGTAAGAGATTTAAGCAAATTTAATGTTGTAGACCTATTAAAACCAAAGGTATTTGCATTTTGTTTACGAAAAAACTGAATATAACTTCTAACCTCACTTTGGGTCTCTGTTATATTTGGACTGACCATGTGTCTTTTAGAGTGCAACAATCAAACTCGTTTCAGAGCACATCACCTTTTCTTTGCCTTTTATATTTCAACAGAGCAAACATGGTTATATACTGGATTGCATCGACATTCATAAGCAGCTAGCCTTTGATCATCCTTTGCTCAAGAACCATTCTGTTCAGGTTTTTCTTTTTTTTGAAACACTTCTGTTCAGGTTTTATTCTACAAAACACAAGTTAAAACTATTACAGATTTTTTTTTCTTTTTCTAATGGATTCAAATATCATATGCAGTTAAATCCTACAACTATACCTAAATGGACAAGAGATAACAATACTTCTCAAGAATCAACTTCTCTTCCATTTCAGCAAGAAGAGGACATAATTTGTCCACCTGGGACTGTGATTATTAAAAGAATTACACTTGAAGATCTTATACAATTCCAACGTTTAGAATCCTTACGATTCAAACCAACTTCAAAGGACAGGAACGATGATCCACCTGGTCATTATGTAAGTATTATTTCTTGTTCACATAGTTGAGGCCTCCTAAAAGAAAAACCCTAAGGTCCCTAATGTGTGCTTATAATCTTTTTTCTTTTTATTTTGATTATATTAGACTGCCGTTGCTCAGTACTATGCACTCAATTTTGGTGGAAAGGGAAACATTAATGTATGGGATCCACAAGTCGAGCCTGATCAATATAGTCTTTCAAGTTTATATGTCCAAGGCGGCCGTAGAGAAGACTTTGAGACCATCTCTGCTGGATGGATAGTAAGTCCAAATCCAGTTTTTACTTAAAATTTCATAATAATATAAAAACCATAAGATTGATATAAAAAGAAATATCTCCCAGGTGTCCCCTAAACTGAACCAGAATCATAGTAGCTTATTTATATCCTGGAGTGTAAGTTTCTCAAAAATATTACAAGTTTTGACTTCATCATATAGTTCATCTGCACTGGTAAAATCAGTCATTTTTTTTTAATTCAAAACAGGCGAACAAGAAAGGTTGCTACAATACATTATGTCCCGGGTTCGTACAAGTGAGTCGCAAGTTCTCACTAGGAACTGTTGCCAGACCAGTTTCCAGTTATGGTGGTAAACAATATCATCTAGAAATCAGCATATATCAGGTATATAGCACCAATTTCTCAAAATTTCCCATATCGGAACTCGAAGTTAGATAGACAGTTCGATTTTTTTCACTAGAAATGTGAAGTAAAATTTTCTCTATAGATCGATGAGTATTGTTTTCTCAAAACCCAACAAAATTAAAATGTACAAAATTAGTTTAGTGTAACCAAATAGAATAAATCAAAAATCATGAGTTTGGGCTGGCTTCATCAGATAAAATTGCACTAAATCGAGAACCAAACCCAAAAGAACTACAACTGTTTTTATTTGGTTTTAGTTTTTTTTTTAACTAAGACATACTGGTTTTGGTTTAAACAGGAACGTCTGACAAGAGATTGGTGGTATGTGCTAAAGGGCGAGCCAGTTGGGTACTGACCAAATCCATTGTTCCATTATAATGGTCTAGCAGAGGGTGCAGATAATGTTTGGTGGGGAGGAGAAGTTTTCAGTGAAGATAAAAAGAGGATAAGCCCAATAATGGGAAGTGGATTTGTCCCACAAGATGATTTTGGAAAAGATGAATAAAGTGATCGACCATGATTCAAGAAAAGTTACGATGCCACCAGTAAAAGATTTAGTAGTATACGCAAGCAGTCCAGCTTGTTATAACGTCAAAACGATATCACGTCGTGGTGAGTATTGGTCTAGAGCTATATTCTATGGAGGACCTGCAGGATGCGCAGTTCGTTAACATGTCTTAAATTAACACCTTATCCTTTTAGACTGTAGACTCTATTAATTAAGTAATTTCCTTCTTTTAGACTCATCTTCGTTAAACGTCGAGCTCGTATCACAAAAATGTTCCTTAAGGAAGGAAGTGAAGGATGTCAAAAAAAAAGGAAGTGAAGATGAATAAAGTTTTTGTTTTAATTCTCTTTTTATAATTTTAAGTTCATCTCAAGAACCATTCTGTTTAAGTTTCTAGTCTATATAACAAGTTCCCTACTTTAGGACAAGTAGAAATTCCTACGAGATTTAATTTTGTGTATAGATTAGCATTAGCTAATTTTATAGATGAAGGAGAAACGTTTATTTTCAGTATTAATTAATATACATAATTAAATTTCAGATCTTTTTAAGCCTTTAGTCAATAAAAATTTCAGCTCTTTTTCTCCTTTTAACTCTCTGTGATCGTTAAAAACATAAGTCCAAGATAAAATAAATTTCATAATTTATTATAATTTTAACTTTCTTTGACCGTTATTGGGGTTTTCCATGGAGTTGTAATCACAATTTTAATTGTAATATAAAGTTGCTCCTTACAATAGATTCTTCTGATTTACCATAAATAATATCATTTTTTGCAGAAGCAAAGATAATATCCTCATTTGGAGAATCATCAATGGCTACCTTCAACAATTTTGTGTTACAACTTCTGCTAACAATCACTCTTATATTAGTCGTTGAGGCAGCTCGAGATCAACGAGCAATACCATCAGAAGAAAAGAAGAAAGAATTTGAGAGGCAACTCAAAGCTATCAACAAACCTGCAATCAAGAGTTTCAAGGTTATCAACAAACATTTCGAGCAGACTGAAAAGGGTGAAATATATGATTGTATCGACATTCACAAGCAACTAGCCTTTGATCATCATCTGCTCAAAAACCACACTGTTCAGGTTTTTGCTAACTACATAATTCTTCTTTTTATCAGAGATAGACTTTATATGCAGACTAAATTGGTGGATGGATTGATGTATATGCAGATGAAGCCCACAAGTGTACCTAAATGGATCACAAGCAAAAAAAATTCACAGAAAGTTGATCCCCTGCAGCTTCTGCCAAGGGGCATAAGTTGTCCAGATGGAACAGTAATTGTTAAAAGGACTACAACGCAAGATCTGTTAAACGCGCAGAATTTGAAATCAATTGGATTCAATAGCCATATACACAGTCTTACAGAGGGAAATAACATTGATTTAACTGGACATCATGTAAGAACTTTACTATGCAGTCACAAGGAGCATATCTCTGCTTCTGTTTTCTTAGTGTCTTTGTTCTATATGGTTTATTAGTTTGCAACAGTTGATTATAAATATAGCACTGTTTCTGGAGTAAAAGGAAACATCAACCTATGGGATCTACAAGTGTCACAAGATCAAGTTAGTCTTGCAACCATGGCTATTGCTGGAGGTTCTATAGAAAACCTGGCCAGCATTTCAGTTGGATGGATGGTAAGTCTACCGTCTTGTTTGTTCGATACTAGTTTTTTTTCTTTCCAAAAGGTAGATCAGTGGATTGTTTGAGAAAAATGTTTGGAATACTGCAGGTCAATCCATTGCTCTACCAAGATCACATTCACTTGTATACCTACTGGACTGTAAGTTTTTGAGAAACTCTTCAAAGTGTTAGGCTAATATTTTAACAACTTAACCGGTGTCTTGGTTCTATGCATTTGGTGGTTGGTTGAAACAGGCAGATGGATATCAAAAGACCGGCTGCTACGACATAATATGTCCAGGATTTGTGCAAGTCAGTAGGAGGATACCACTTGGTGTCCTTCTTAAACCAGTTTCAATTTATAATGGTACACAGTACCAGATGGAATTAAGCTTGCATCAGGTAAAAAAAAAGCTCCATAGTCTCTAGTGATCTATTCTTTAAGTCTTTTGCACATTCATCTTTTTTAAAAATTGGGAACAGGATCGTGCCACGGGAGATTGGTGGTTTATATTTGGTGGTGTGAACGTTGGATATTGGCCAAAGTCTTTATTCATAGCTTCAGGCTTAGCCAAAGGAACAGATAAGGCATCGTGGGGAGGTCAGGTGTACAGTCCACTGACAAAGAAGAGTCCATTTATGGGCAGTGGGCATTTCCCAACTGAAGGTTTTGGAAAAGCAGCGTTTATAAACGGTATTGAAATCATTGATGGAAAGGGAGAAGCTTTGATTCCACAGATCTATACTATAAAGAGACATGAGAGCAGTCCAAATTGTTATAAGGCCAAGTTTATTCATGACGATGATGATCCTTGGATAAGAGCTGTTTTCTATGGAGGTCCTGGAGGCTGCACAGGTCAATTAGGATCTGAAGAGTCACAAGGTGTTAAGAATTTAGAGAAGCTATAACAGGACTCTAGATATTTGAAGTGCATTCATGCACTACATATGGTTTTATGAATAATCAAGCTAGCATTGGAATCCAAGCATTACATTTTGTTTTATGAATAATCACTAGCATTGGAATATATGATCTTCAAACAACTTCCAGCAACAACTTAATAAATGTGTCCGACTTTCAAAGGCTAAAATTATAACCAAAGTTTTTAAATGTGTCACAATCAAGTTATTGTAAATTATCATCCTTTCTGTTTTATAATACCAAAAATTAGGGGTTGCCGTTCGGATACCCGTTCGGGTTCGGATCGGGTATTTCGGATTTTCGGGTATTTCGGTATAGAAGTATAAAACCCGTTCGGGTATTTTTATACTTCAGGTCGGGTTCGGGTATTTTTAATTCGGTTTCGGTTCTTTCGGGTCGGGTTTTCGGATATTTAGATTTTGCAAAAAAAAAATTAACTTCTTCATTTCTCAAGTTTTTTTTAATTTAAAAATATAATTTTTACTTAACTCATATTTTATTTTTAATACATTGAATGATTTGAAGATAAAATCTTAACAATAAAAGATACTAATTTGATTATTGTTTTAAAATTTTAACTGTAGCTTTTGTTAATGCATGAAACAAAAATTTAGACATACATTTTAAACATTTTAAATGAGTAAAAAATCACTTTTCTTATAATTATATGTATATTATCTAATTTTGAACCATGTGTATAATTAATATAAATATTTTGAATAAAATTAGAGAAGTAAACTATGAATATATGGTTAATGGTACATAAGTTCGGTTATCTTCGGATATCCATTCGGGTTCGGGTATTACCCGTTCGGGTTCGGATATCCAATTTCTCATAATTCAATACCCGTTCGGGTATTTTGCTACTTCGGTTCGGATTTCAGTTTGGGTTTTTCGGGTCGGGTTCGGGTGCCACTTCGGATATCGGTTAAAATGCCCACCCCTACCAAAAATGAATTGTTAACAAGATGTGGATTCTACTGTTTAAACATTTTCCTCTGATAGATTATTTATACCTAAAAAGCCCTTTTAATCATTCATAGCCTAGCTTACCCCTACTCCTTTACCCATAAACTCTTAAAAGACAGCTACATATAGAATATAATGTCTGAACTTCATAGCTCTCTGCACCTTCCTGTGTTAGATTTAACACAACCGATTCATTCCTCTGTTCTGTCTTCTCTTTCTCAGGCCTGCAAAGAGTGGGGATTCTTCTATGTCACCAATCATGGAATCTCTAAAGAGATGTTCAACAGAATCTATTCTTTGTCAAGAGATGTCTTCAGTGTTCCTCTTGACTCAAAGCTCAAGCTTGCTCCCTTTTCTTATACCCCTCGGTACATCGCCTCTCCTTATTTTGAAAGCCTCGTTGTCTCTGGACCTGATTTCTCCGGCTCTGCTAAAGCATCTGCTGATGTTTTGTTTCAAGATCATGATAAGCCAGAGTTAAGGTTGTCAGTACTAGAGAAATTTTATGTTTTTTTTTTGTTTTTACTTGTTAACCCTCTTACTTATCTGTTATTGTTCAGGGAAACACTGCAAGAATATGGCGATAAAATGGCGGAATTGTCCAAAAGACTCGTGGAGATACTCTTGATGATGACCTTGGGAGAAGAAACTGGGACGAGATTCTACCAAAATGAGTTTAGAAATTGTCATGGATACTTAAGACTAGTGAACTACACGCCTCCACAAGACGTAGAGAAGCAAGAAGAGCTTGTTGAAGGTCTTGGGGTGCACACGGATATGAGCTGCATAACAATAGTCTATCAAGATTCAGTTGGTGGACTTCAGATGAGGTCAAAGGAAGGGAAATGGATTGATATAAATCCGTGCGAGGATCAGCTTGTTGTCAACATTGGAGATCTTATGCAGGCTTGGAGCAACGGACGGCTGAGATCGTCTGAACATCGAGTTGTATTGAGGAAGCAGGTTAACAGAGTGTCTCTGGGGTTTTTTCTCTGTTTTGAGGATGAGAAAGTGATACTTGCCCCGCAAGAAATTGTTGGGGAGGGGAATTGCAGGAGATACAAGTCGTTCAAGTGTTCGGAGTATCTGAAGTTCAGGCAGAGTAATGAAGTAGGGAAGTTTGAGAAGATTGGTTACACTGTTAAAGACTTTGCTGCACTAACACTGCTTGAACATGATGATCCTTGAGAGAAAAAAACTAGTATGTCAGTTGAGAGATTACTAAACCGGTTCCCGGTTATGAAAGGGAAAGCTTATACAATTTGTGTGACTTGTGATTGAGTGTCATGCAATATTAAAATAACAGCTAGTGGAATCAAAAGCTGCTTTTGGATTTCTTATATTCTTTTGTGTAGAAAACCTTTTCTCTGAGTCTTTCTATAACCATCTAGAGTAATGTTTTCAGAGGTTATTTTAAAAGTGGGCGTAGTAGTCAAGTTAGATTCAGCTTAAGTGGTGAACAAAGAAGCATAAGTGTGACCCATAAGTGATTGCGTCCTGAAAAGGATTTGAGCAACACTAAACACAACTTTCTTGAGCCTTACTGTCTCATTCACCAAATACTTTATAAGAACCACAGTTAACCTAAAGCATGCTTCAACTTTCTTGGCTAAGCCAACAGAGTGATAAACTTACACAAAATCTGTAATAAGAAGTGTCGTAAAACAATAGCCCAACTCTTATGTTGTAATATTATGAAGACAACTTCAGCAATAGCCGACTTGAATAAAAACAATTATCAAAGAATTTATTTGCCAAGTTGATTGTTTACCAACATAATACAACTTTTATGTAAATAGAGCTTTTATCTAACTTAAGAAGCGATGTCAAACCAAAAAAAAACTAACTTAAGAAGCAAGAGAAGCAATCATGTAAAACTTTTGTTAATGCCCTCAAACATGTGTTGCATGTGTGCCTAAGATGATGTTTGATGTAGTGCTGTGGTGGCTTTACGTTATCGACTTATATATTGATGCAGCATATGTCGGCTCAATATATTAAATAAAGTGAAGATCCTCTACATGGTCCACAGAGAGTATAACTTTGCTACTACATTTTTCAAAAGCTTCATGGTTAGCAGTTCGGAATTCAACTCGTTGGAGAGTGTTCCTTTCGATATTGAGGTAGAAAACATAAAGCGGCTTAGATACATTCTTCATACGCAAAACAATGTCACCTGCGGCAGTCACTCCAACGACAGAAACATCCCCACCAACGACTTCGTCCTTCCATAAAGTGGTAACATCACTGCATTCAAAGAACTGATTCGTCTTCCAAAAAGTGTAGACATGTTCCGACCATTCCGAGTTTGGGTTTTCAACATCCTTTATAACTGACATACACAACTTGAGGGAACACTTTTTACCCTTGGGGTCATGACGATCCAGATCCAAAAGGTTATAATCATACTCCAGAGTAATCACGCCTAGTTTACCCTTATAGTTTATCAGTTTAGTATTACCCCGGTGACTAATAAAATCAGTGTACGTTCTTTTCTCTCGTTCCAAGAAATCTTTGTAGATAAACTTGAATTCCTCAGACCTAACATGAAAGCAAACAATCAGATGAGAAAGTCCATTGTTTTGTGTAGCAAAGAAATACAAAACCCCATTGATGCATATCTCTTCATGCAAACCACGCGTAGAAAAATGTTTTAAGGGACAATAGAGCTCCCTCCACGAATTGCCTCCAGTCCCTCCTAGTGTCAAAACTCGATCCGGCTTGTCAAAGTTTATGGACAATACCTTAAACTGTTTGTCAACCGGATCAAACCCTAAATAGTTTCTCACACTCAGCATCCCTACTTTGGGTAAAAGAGCCAACTGTCCCGTGCTAGGGTTACATATCACAATCTCCTTAGGTCCACAGAAATAGACCAAACCCAAGGCATGTCTACAATAACTTGTAAGCCTGTCTTTAGGTAACTTCATGTGAGAGTCGGCGGTAACTACAAGAGATGACGACTTCTCATATGGATTACTAGGCTGTGACGACGAGAAAAAACACAAATCGTTACCATCTCGTTTAACGGAGAATAAGATACGCGGCCGAGCCAGGGACCTGGTGAAGAACAACTCTTTGAAGTATGGACTGGCAAGCATAGAACTCCATGGCTTTGAAACGCAAGAAAACCTAGCTATTGATTTGGCTGGCAATTTCGAGAGTATCTCTGTGATGAGATCAATGGGGATAGAATATGAGTTTTCTCCTCTTCTCATGTTGAGTTCGAAGGGTTTGAACTAGTGGCACAGAAACGATCGAAAACCCTAGAAATCGCTTTCTAGAAGAAAAAGTAAGAATTATTATTTTTGATGGGATGTTTTTTTTTTTTTTGCTCTCCTTTAGAACGACTTATTTATAGTTAAAATTTAACCAAACTGATAAAAGAAATTGTTAGATATTTATAAAGAAATTAAAAGGAAAAATCTAATAATCTTAAGTGTTTACTTGCTGATCACGTTATTATAAAATTTGAAAAACGCTATTAATCAAATAAGTGGCTTTGTAAACAAGTGAGAACGTAACAGAGATTAGAAACTAATTGGCGTTTAATGCAACATGTTTTCTTACACAGCATAAATACTGATAAAGATCAACTGAAAAGTCGATGAACTACAGAACAAGGAAGCTCAAGAAGGAGCAAACAAAACGAGTCTTAAAATAGATTAAATTATTTCTTCACTGAACTCTTATTTTATGGGAACTGAGACCAGAATTCTACTACACAGGCATCAGCGTTGAGAGGTTCTTGATGAGAAGGAAGACCTTGGGCTTCCGCTTCTAAATGCATATCTACCTTCTTCACTCCGCCAAGAATCACCACCAGGTCGCTCACCTCCGTTGCCACATTGGTCTCCTTCGACCAGAGGTGGAGCATTGTTCCTGCCACTATGCTGTGGTCTTCTGCTTCCCCATTGGTCATCTGAGGAGCCCGAAACTTCAGTGGCTTGGCTAAGCCTGAACTTAGGAATGTATTTTGCAGACGACTGTGAAGGACCTGCAGCATCTGAAGGAAACTTTAGTGACACTTCTCAGATAAGACACATCAAATGTTATTGCATATTCATGACTATAAAATCTTATTAACCTCTCTGCTTACGAGCTTCCTCTTCTTCCTGAAGCTTTCTTATTCTTTCTTCTTCACATTTCAAGTAATATATCTTCTTTCTTTTAACATCTCTCTCTTGTTTCCTGGCTTGAAGATGCTCCTCTTTCTCTCTCTTTTGTCTCTCAAACTCGGCTTCTCGAAGCCTAATCACTCTATTTTGGAATATTACCTGAAAAAATAAAAGATTTTGATTTGAGTTACTTGATAATAAGAATAAAACATGATATTATAGCATCATGAAGACATCATCACTGACCATGTTCTCAACAAAAGATTCTGAAGATAACATTCTAGTCACCCTGCGTTTCTCCTTCAGTTCACTCTCATGACGTTCCCTGCTGAGCTCGACCTCACGCTACACAAAACATAAGAGACTATAAGGACCTTTGTATGCCTCAACTTAGAAACCACTGTTAAGAAAAATAGTTCACCTGTTGCTCCTGCTCATGAGATTCTATTTCTTCTACGAGTCTTTGCTGATATGCAGCTTCAATCAAAGGGGTAGACTCTTCTCTCTTTGCTCGTTCCAGGTGATCCATTCTTTTGGCAAGTTTAAGGAGCTTTCTCTCCATTTCTTCTACCTTTATCTGGTGATTCTCAGTGTTCTCTAGCAAAGCCTGAGCTTTCTCAAGCTCCCTCTCTTCTATCTCCCTAAGGATTCTTTGTCTCCTCCTCTGCTCAACCTCTGAGGCAAGTCTCTTTTGTTCCGCCTCTTCGGTTTGCATCCTAAGCTTAAGCTTTCTCTTCTCCTCTTCATGTTCCTTCAAAACAAAACACAGAAAACAGTGAGACTTTGTCTCAAGTGATCCAAACGAAAATGAAGTATGATTGACGCCTAAACACATGTTTTGATGTAAGAAAAATACCATCTCTAATAGCTGGCGCTCTTGCTCCTCCTTCCTCTTTTCAATGAAAGATTGCCTGGCAAGCAATCTCTTATGCTCCTTTTCAACAGTCTCCACTAGATTTGGTACTACTATGTCACCAAGCTTACTTGAAGCAGGGAATAACATAGCTCTTACTTTGTTCATAGTCTCAGCAAATATAGTCAGAGGATCTCTCAACCCATCAGACTCATTACCCTGAAAACATGAAACAAAACAACATCAAGCAAAACTATCAAAAAGTTAATAGTAAAACTACTTAAATGCAGAATAGACTAACCAGATTTCCAAAAGTTACAAAACCCTTCACATGATCAACTTTCATGGCTATAAAATTGTGTTTCACAGCTTCAACTGATATCTTCTCAACGTCTGAAAAGTCCAAGAAAGGGACCAGCTGAGCTAGAAACTCAATTCTTATCGTCTGATACATCTTAGACACCTGAGAAAAATTGTAACAGTAGATTTGTGGGTACATGCAGAAGTATAGGTAAAAAAAAAGAGTGCAACTTACATGTTGAAGCAGCTTCAGAGTAGCAAGCTTCTTCAAAGAAGGAACATATTGAGAGAGTTGTACTTCTGGTAAAGAAGGAGCTGTTGACAGCTTCCCACCTAGTTTGGAGATTCTATCTAGCAAAGGCTTAGTGTCGGAACCGAGATCAAGTGGGTGAAACTCATGCTCTAGTTGATGGTAAAGATCTTTGACCTCCTGAGTTGCACAGCTCAAAACACCACTTGAAACCTAATTGAGAGATAAATTATGTCAAAACACCAAAAGAAAATAAAAATGTCACAAAAGTAACAATTCCAGCTAGAGATGCTCACCAGCTCTGACAAAAGTGATTCCCTAGAAAGCTGAAATAAATAAAACAGATTGAACTATAGTCAGCAAGCAAGTAACAAAGGATGTAACATGATAACAGCATAAGAAAGATAACTTATGTTACCATATCCCTGCTTTCGAATTTAAGTTCAAGATTGAAGCCTATGAGATTAGCCATCTTCAAATTGCCTTCTTTCTCAGTTTCAAACTCTAAACGGGAAGCACCACGAGCCTGACCAAACGGTGGAACAGAGAGTGCCGCCAAGACAACAGATGAAGCTAGTAACTGCAGATCCTTCTGGCTTAACTTCTTATTGAAATTCTTCTGCAAGCTAAACAGCTTCAGCCAAGCATAAGCATGGTAAAGATGGCTAGAAGAAGTCCAGAAGATCTCAGTCAATTTGGAATAGTAAACCACCAGCAAAGATGACTTGGGAGTTTTCTTGACCATGCACATCAATCCATATATATCTTCAACAGAGCGAAAAGCTTCCTGCAAAAGTAAGGTACATGAATATACCGATTATACACTCTATATTACACAGAGACGCGAACATTTATACCTGCCAAAGTCCAAGCTCAGTAGCAACTTTTAACTGCTCAAATCTTGTGTCTAGGTAAAGTTGCAAAGTCTCAGGCTCTGTCAAGTCAGGACGGTCCCTCTGGTCTCTGTATTTGTCAAGGTTCGCCAAATTGTTTCTCATAGTTTCGCAAAGCCTACGAAACTCTGTTGGTCTTTTATACTTCTTGCAAAACTGGAAGGCTTTATGTGCCGTGATCTACAAGAAACAACAATGAATATATCAAACAAAAAAAAGCTAACAAGAATGTAATTGCCTAGGAGAATTAACTAAACTAACCGCATACAAGGCTTGCAACTTCGAGTTGTTTCTCAATATCTCAAGAACCGTTCTGTATGTTTCCCACAAAGAACTTCAACCACGGTGTAACCTCGAGACCATCTACATCAAGAGCCTCCTTATCAAGGGCCTCCTCAGCTTTCTCAGTAGCAAGACGTACGAGTTGCTTGGTTACTTCTTCAAAGGAAGTCACGTTCACTTGCTGACAAGAATTACGGTACTGGATCAATCCGTCTTTGGCAAACCTGCCCATCTTCAAGTCAACGCAAAGCTCCACGAATCTTAACATAATCTTCTCGTGTGGTTTCTGCCAAGATCTGAAGCCCCTTGAGGTAATGAGATCGTGAAGCACCTGGAGAGCATCTTGTTTCTGCCCAACGTTTATAAGCTCTGCAATGGGGCAACACAATTTCAATTCGTACAGCCGGAAGTAAACTTCATGGTCAAACAAAGATTAACTAAATAGCACAAGACGTGGGCTCAAAGGCATATCAATTTGTAACTTTCCTTCTGCACGCTTTTTAGTGCATTCTCCGGATTGAAAAAAAATCGCCATGATTCAGACTAAACGGTTTAACTAGCAAACTCTTATTTAGACCTGTAAGAACGGCATTAATTTAAGGAGAAAGAATTGGAACTTGGAACTTGAAGCACGATTCATACTATGAAAAAATAGTTTATAGGCGACTAGGCGAGTGGAACACATACTCAGAGAATAGTCTATAATCGATAAAATCACGAACCAAATAATCTGAAGAAGCTAAGATTCAATAAGTTAGGCGGCGCAGAGAGATTCTTATTTATAGAGTTGTAACGTGTTTTCTAGGGCTTTGAAGTTTCAGAGTTACCTTTTCACGATGTCTTTTACCTCACGTCTTATAGAGTTGTAACGTGTTTTCCTTTCTTTTTCTTTTTTGTAACTGAGAAAATGGAGTTTTTTCACGCATATGAGTGTATAACTAATTTTGGCTTCTCTTCCTTTCTTTTTTTTAAGAAGTCAATTCTCTACATGCTCTTTTCATATTAATTAGTAGAATAGTTAATTACAATAATATATTTCATAAACTCCTGCCTCAGGTACTTTCGTTATATAATAGCTCTTTTCTGATCATAGACAATACTGAGGGATATTATTGAAATTTATTATTTGAAGAAAAAAAGAAAGAAGAAGTTTCACGACATAAAACATTTTGTCAGAAAAAGAAAAAACAGCAGTTATAATCAAAATCTTTATGTACGAGAAAACAAGTGATAAAAGTCCGTGAAAAGCTAATAGACTAGTCAAGGAGGACGGAGAAGCTTGTTCACAGCCGTGTCAAGAACATCCACATTTCTCTCCTCAGGTGCTTTCTGCAGAGATTGATTTATCAAGGATTGTACCAACTAAAACCACAACTTCTAAGAAAGCTTTGAGCTAAACATGGTATGTATATTGGCACTCAACCACACATGGCTAACACGAAAAGAACCAACCAAATTGAGGATACAACCGAGCCGCCAGAGTCTCAACGCCTTTAATTTCCTCGTTTAATCTGCACCATTTGAAAGTTTAAGGAATCGTATGAAACAATCATATTTGGAAACATATATACTCTCAGTATTCTCTATGATCAGAAAAGAGTAATTATCGAGACCATAACGAAAGTACCTGAGGCAGGAGTTGATGTAGCGGTTCCCTTTAGTGGATGCATCTAGAGCTGCAAAACAAAAGCAGTTAAAGCTAATTGTTCTTTCATACAAAACCAGTTAGTTTTTTTTACTTAACCATACCGGTTCCTGAAGACGTCCAGCAGCATCTCCAAAGCAAGTCATGTGATCAACTGAGCTTCCAGTAGCCTATCACCACCATCAAGGAACCATCATTAGCTACACAAAACAAACAACTTTAACCAAATATTAGATACAGAGATATCGAGCTCAAGCTCAGTGAGAAACGAGAGAGATGAAGATGTAAAATCTGCCGTTTATTCCATATGATTCTGTTACAATGTAACCAACAACGTTTCTTCTTTGTATACATAGCACATAACCGGTAAACCATACTTAACCAGCATACAATGTATATGAATCTAATACCAAACAAGCCATCCTGAGAAAGAAACAGTCTTTATGACACAAACAGATCAAAAGCATCAAACTTTGCAATGTTTAGCATCCTCCCACAGAGACAAATAAAGGCGCTGCTGAAATTAACCTTAAAAAATTGGTTCTTTATTTCTAACCTCAGAGAGAGTCGATCGGAGGGAGACAAAGAGAGACGAGAAGCTCTCCGCGATTGCCTTCGAATCCTTCTCCACCGTGGCAAGTGTTCTCAGAATCTCCCCTTGATTCAACGGCGAGGGATCCAATTTTCCGACGAACCCAGATTCCGCCGCCGAAGAATCTCCATCCACCGGTGGATCCATTTCAATTTCAGCTCCGGCGTCCATTTTTCCAAATAGTTAATTCCGGTGGCTACTCGATGTAATCTGTTTCTCTTTAAGTGATTTGAAATTACAAATTCACCCCACTACTATTCTACTATTTGATTTTGATAGACCGAATGTATTTTACTATTACACTATATGCTACTGTTAATATTAATTTAGGCTCAACTGTATGTTATTCTCATTAATTTCCCTCACCTACAATTAAAGTTGACTTAGAAAACTCTCCCACAATAATTCAAAGCTGTCACTTTCTCATTAATGTGCATGTGCCGCCATTCGAGTAAGACTAATACAAAATTCTGATATAGCTTTGATAAGAACCACAGACTTTAACACACACATACATTATCTAAATAACCAAATCAAGAAAGAAAAAAATGGGAAAGAAAAAGAGCTCTGTATCAATCCTCTGCTTCCTACTCATAAGCTTCACTCCCATTTTTGTTTCTGCACAAACTTGTGATGATGCTGCTGGGACTTTCAAACCCAATAGTCCATACGAGAAGAACCGCCTTCTCATCAACTCTACTCTTGCTTCTGACGTCACGGCTAACGCCGGCTACTTCAACGGCTCCATCGGGCTAGGCCCTGACATAGTCTATGCCTTGGGGATGTGTGCTCCAGGTGCTGAACCACAAGCTTGCTCACACTGTGTCCAGGCCGCCTCAGATATTATACTATATACATGTCTGAACCAAACAGATGCTTTCGTATGGTCAGGTGACGAGTTCCTTTGCCTTGTTCGCTACTCTAGTAAGTCCTTCTCTGGGGTTCTCGCCTTAGAGCCGAATACAGTGTTTCATAATGTAATGGACGTAAGAAAAGAAGACCAGAAAGAGTTTGATAGTGTGTGGGATGGGTTAGTGCTTCCTATGATCACGAGAGTTTCTTCCTCGGTGGGAAACAATTCGTCTACTACTTCTTTATCATTGTCTGGTAAATACTATGCAAAGGATGTAGCTTCAGTACCGGTTTATGGGGACATATTGGTGCTGATGCAATGCACTCCAGATATTTCTTCAAAGGATTGTAGTCTTTGTCTAGAGACAAGTGTTGATTATTATAAGAAATTGTTTCATGGGAAGAGAGGCACCATTATATTGCGGCCTAGTTGCTTTTTCCGGTGGGAGTTGTATAATTTCTCTGGTGCTTTTGATAATATTAATGGTCAACATCCGCCTTCACTGCCGCCTCCAAAGAGTCCTTCTGTTGCTAATCTGACCAATATAGCCAAGAAAGGCAAGTAACTTTAACAATAAGTCCAGCTCAGTTCTTGTTTTTTTTTTTGTGGGAATTGGTGGTTCTAATAGAACCGTTCTATGCAGATAAAAAGGTCTCGGGAGGAATAATCGCGGGTATAGTGGTAGGTATTGTCGTTACCATAATATTGATTTCTTTAGGCTTTGTTATGTTCAAGAGGAAAGAGAGAAATCACGACATGCAACTTCCAAGTGAGTTTCCTTGATTGCTATTTGTAATATTAAGAATCTCACGGCCTAGGAACATTTTTTAACGAGCTTAATGTGGTTCTTAAATGAAGCGGAATCTGTTCAATTTGATTTCAAGACAATTGAAGCTGCGACGAGCAATTTTCTGAGGCCAACAAGCTTGGTGCAGGTGGATTTGGTGAGGTTTACAAGGTATAGATACTCTATCTTCCCACCTAGATTGCTTCTTTCCTGAGGAAATAATGAAATGATGATGCCTCGTTTATAAAGGGCATTCTCATGAATGGAACTGAAGTTGCAGTAAAGAGACTGTCCAAAACATCAGGACAAGGTGAGGGAGAGTTCAAGAACGAGGTTGTTGTTGTTGCAAAGCTTCAACATAGGAATCTTGTTAGACTTCTTGGCTTTTCACTTCAAGGAGAAGAAAAGTTACTTGTCTATGAGTTTGTTCCCAACAAAAGCCTTGATTATTTCCTCGTTGGTCAGTTTGTTTTCTAAATTTTATCTTTTTGTTTCTTCTTATTTTACATAACCAATTGTGATTATGCATGAATACTCAGACGCTAGTAAGAGAATTCTGCTAGACTGGACAACGCGACGCAGCATCATCGGTGGGATCAGTCGAGGGATTTTGTATCTTCATCAAGATTCACGGCTCAAGATCATACACCGTGACCTCAAAGCTAGTAAACATTCTGTTAGATGCGGATATGAATCCAAAAATTGCTGATTTCGGAATGGCAAGGATCTTTGGGATGGACCAAACTGTAGACAACACATCAAGAGTAGTTGGAACCTTGTGAGTATATACTTCTATGATTGAGTTTGATAAACAAACAATGTTGCAGCTAATTTAACATGTATTTATTTGCAGCGGTTACATGCCACCTGAGTATGTGACACATGGACAGTTCTCGATGAAGTCAGATGTGTATAGCTTCGGAGTACTGATTCTTGAGATCATTAGTGGCAAAAAGAATAGCAGCTTCTACCAGATAGATGGTTTAGTTAACAACTTAGTCACTTATGTGAGCAATTAGAATCTAACATAGTCTCAAACTTTGATTAATTATTTTATATATTGATCATAGTTCTGAATACATATTATGTAACATCTTCAGGTTTGGAGACTTTGGGAGGACAAATCATTGCCTGATCTCATTGATCCTTGTATCAAAGAAGACTGTAACATCGATGAAGTTGTTAGATACATACATATTGGACTGTTGTGCGTTCAAGAAAATCCTGCAGATCGTCCAACAATGTCAACAATTCACCAAATGCTCACAAACCAGCTCTATTTCTCTGCCTGTACCTCTGCCACCGGGATTTTTTTTCGGGAACAGATCAGGAACGACTTCTTCATCCCAGGGATTGGAGCCGAATCAGTCGAGCACAAGTCTTTTACTTGTTCAGTGGATGAAGCAACAATTACTGAGGTTAATCCTCGTTGAATAGTGAAAATGAACTGTTTTTTTTAAGTTGTTTCTAGTTTCCACAAAGGCTGCATGGGCATGGAGCGGATATCTGGAAAAATTTCACTATCCATGATCCGCTCCTCCCATACAAATACTTGAGTTTTTGATCCGCTTGCTTCATACGAATTTATGTATTCGTTTAGTTTGAATATCCGAAACTATTTAAATTATTGTGGGGATTTTATGTATTTGTTAGTTTGGATATTCGGATTTATTTAAATTATTCGTAGATTTTATGTATTCGTAAATCCGAAACTATTTAAACTATTCGTGATTATCCGCTCTCGTTTTGTAATTAATAATTATTACATAATAAAAAAATTCAAAAATATAAAATAATAATATATAATTACAAAAGAAATACTATTTAATTAAAATATTTAATAACTAAAATAATAAATTTAATAAATAAAATATTACATAAAATATAATAATTATATAATTTGCATATATAATTCTTAAATATATGTATATATAATTGAAACGACTGGAATCAAATATCCGTTCCTAATTTTTTTTAACATTTCTGATTTACTTCGTTTTTAGATACTGCATATTAGTATTTGTTTTAATTCATAGAGTTGCAAAAATTCCGAATTTTTTGGTACGAATCAAAATAAATAAAAATTGAATTAAAAATTATGGATATTTTAACCCCGGCCCTAGTCACTAGTTTTACGTCCACATATGAAATAATTTGAACGTTAACTTTCAGTTTGACTGATTCAGCAAAAAAACTCACTATTGAAATTTGGAGAGAAAAGATTAGTTCCTTTTTTTAACTCAACTTAAAGAGTAAAATTTTGTTAAAAGGAAACTTTACAAATAACACATACCTATCTAAATTAATTGAACAGTTTGTTAAATTAACAATATCATCCAAACTAATTAAGATTTTTTTAAAAAATATTACTATTTAGTTTTTATAATGTTATTAGTGATTATATTATTTTTTTATTTGATTACCTTTTGTAATATGATTTGTAAATTAATTCTTGATTAATCTGTTATTTACTTCACAAATTTACAATTACTATTTATTGTTAAACAAAATACTCTTCATTTTAACTCAAATATATCATTTTTTGAAAAGTCTCCCACAAAAATTCAGAGTTGTCACATTTTTGTTCCAAAAAATTCAAAGTTGTCACTTTTTGACTAATATAATATTAGTGAGACAAGTCACCGACGTAAATCTAGAGTAGGCAATTTTGTAGTCCTGCTGCGTGTTGTATTTTACTAACAGAAAGAAAAAAGTAGTATATCGCGTTGTCAGTGAGGTGTAATATTCAAAGTTCAGGACAAACTGATAAGATACACACATTCCAAAACACACAAACGCTCTGAATTATTATTTAAAGAAGAAAAAAATGGGAAAGAAGAGCTCTGTATCAATCCTCTGCTTCATACTCATAAGCTTCAGTCCCATTTTTGTTTCTGCACAACAAACTTGTGATGAAGCTTCTGGGACTTTCAAACCCAATAGTCCATATGAGAAGAACCGCCTTCTCATAAACTCTACTCTTGCTTCTAACGTCACGGCTCACGCCGGCTACTTCAACGGCTCCATCGGGGTAGGTCTGGACAGAGTTTACGCCTTGGGGATGTGCGCTCCAGGTGCTGAACCACAAGCTTGCTCACACACTGTGTCCAGGCCGCCTCAGACAGTTTACTAAGTACCTGTTTGAACCAAACAGAGGCTTTCGTATGGTCAGGTGACGAGTTCCTTTGCCTTGTTCGCTACTCCAGCAAGTCCTTCTCTGGGGTCCTCGCCTTGGAGCCTATTACACCGTTTTATAATGTAATGGACGTAAGAAAAGAAAACCAGAAGGAGTTTGATAGTGTGTTGGACGGGTTAGTGCTTCGTATGATCACGAGAGTTTCTTCCTCGGAGAGAAACAATTCATCTACTTCTTTATCATTGTCTGGTAAATACTATGCAAAGGATGTAGCTCCAGTGCCGGTTTACAGGAACATATTGATGCTGATGCAATGCACTCCAGATATTTCTTCAAAGGATTGTAGTCTTTGTCTTGAGTCAAGCGTTGATTACTATAAAAAAGTGTATATCATGGGAAGAGAGGTGTCATTATGTTGCGGCCAAGTTGCTTTTTCCGGTGGGAGTTGTATAATTTCTCTGGTGCTTTTGATCATATTAATGATCCGCCTCCGCTTTTAGACAGTCCTTCTGTTAATTTGACCGATATAACCAAAAAAGGCAAGTCACTTTAGAAACAATGCCAGAGCAGTTTTTTTTTACGTTGTGTAAAGTTTTTTTTTTGTTGTGTAATGGTTTTTTGTGCAGATAAAAATATCTCACGAGGAGTTGTCGCAGCGATAGTTGTAGTTATTGTGGTTATCATAGTATTGATTTCTGTAGGCATGTTTATGTTCAAGAGGAGAAAGAAAAAGCAAGATATACAACTTTCAAGTGAGTTGCTTCAATTGGTATTGTATTCATAAGAATCTCATTGTTTGCTTAGGAATTTTTTTTGACTATCTTACTGTTGGTCTTAGCTGAAGCGGAATCTGTTCAATTTGGTTTTAAGACAATTGAAGCTGCGACGGGCAATTTTCCGAGGCGAACAAGCTTGGGGCAGGTGGATTTGGTGAGGTTTACAAGGTATTTTCCCATCTATATTGCTTCTTTCTTTAGGAATAATGAAATGATTATGTCTTATTTTGTATTAATTACGAAGGGCATCCTCATGAATGGAACTGAAGTTGCGGTAAAGAAACATTCAAAAACAGCAGGACAGGGTGAAAGAGAGTTCAAGAACGAGGTTGTTGTTGTTGCAAGGCTTCAGCATATAAATCTTGTTAGACTTCTTGGCTTTTCACTTCAAGGAGAAGAAAAGTTACTCGTCTATGAGTTTGTTCCTAACAAAAGCCTTGATTATTTCCTCTTCGGTCAGTTGTTTATTATTTATATACAGTTTTCCTTTGTTGTTTCTTCTTATACATAGCCAGTTGTAATTATGCATGACTATTCAGATGCTAGTAAGAGAGTTCAGCTGGACTGGACTGTGAGACACAACATCATGGTGGGATCAGTCGTGGTATTTTATATCTTCATCAAGATTCAAGGCTCAAGATCATACACCGCGATCTCAAAGCTAGTAACATTCTATTAGATGCGGATATGAATCCAAAAATTGCTGGATTTCGGAACGGCAAGGATCTTTGGAATGAACCAAACTGTAGGCAATACATCAAGAGTAGTTGGAACCTTGTGAGTATATATACTCTATTTGGACCTGATGAATTTTGATAATCATAATCTTTTTCAGCTAATTAAAATGTATTTTGCAGCGGTTACATGCCACCTGAGTATGTGATACATGGCCAATTCTCGATGAAATCAGATGTATATAGCTTGGGAGTAATGATTCTTGAGATCATTAGTGGCAAAAAGAATAGCAGCTTCCGTCAGATGGATGGTTTAGTTAACAACTTAGTCACATATGTGAGCAGCTAGAACATAATATAGTCTCAAACTATTATTGATTCTTTTAAGTAATGATAAAAGTTCTGAATATATTTTACATAACTTCTACAGGTTTGGAGACTTTGGGAGAACAAATCATTGCCTGATCTCGTTGATCCTGGTATCAAAGAAGACAGTAACATCGATGAAGTTGTTAGATACATTCATATTGGACTGTTATGCGTTCAAGGAAATCCTGCAGATCGTCCCAAAATGTCAACGATTCAACAAATGCTCACAACCAGCTCTATTAGTCTGCCTGTACCTCTGCCACCTGGATTTTTTTTTGGGAACAGGCCAGGAACGACCATGTCAGGCCTGGACCCCAGTCAATCGAGCAGCAAGTCTTATACTTGTTCTGTGGATGAAGCAACAATCACTGATGTTAATCCTCGTTGAATAGTCAAGATGTTCTGTTTAGTTCACTTGTTTCTAGTTTCCACAAAGGCTTGTCACTTGTTTTATGTCCACATATGTAAAAGTTCGACTGATTTAGCATAAAACTCGATATTAAAATTTGGAGAGTAAGTTTAGTTATAAAGAAACTTTATAGTTGACAAAAAAAAAGAAACTTTACAAAGAACACATAACTTGGGAAACAAGCAACCGAAAGACCCTGAGCTTAAAGGGTGTATGGCTCTGTTTTATTGTGTTACTTTGACAAAGGCGTGTCACTTGTTTTATGTCCATGCATAAAAAGGTTCATGGCCACTCAACAATATTTGCAGATTATCTTCAGGTATTGTATAATAAAGAAGAAAATTTACAAGTATAACCTTAGAGAACGAATAAAGCAGAGGAGTCTCTTACCACACTCCAGGTCAAGCTGGTTTTTTACTAGACCTGGAACTTGTTCCTTGGATGTCAAGCAACGATAAGCCATATTGGCCTAAACCTTGGTCCTTGATCTCATTCACAAAATAAGAATTGCTGAATTATGCAGTGTATTCTCATCAGGCTGATTTACGTCACGCTTGACAAAAAAATTACGTCGTTTCTCAGTCAAAACAAACAAAATTAATGCCACTTGAACAAATCTATTTCGTATTCGATCTCTTTCATCCTAAATTGTTTATGTGGTTGCGGTCCATTATAATATGCTAATCACCAGTGAACAACACGTCACACGTTAACATCTTCTAAGACCTTCCAATTTTTAATGTAAATAATTCGATTTAAACTAACGCTAACTTTGATTTCCCAAATAACCGTCTCCCAAAATACTATAGTCAAATGTTGGTCCCTTGGTCTCATTAAATATTTTGGAGCCTCCACTTTTGAAAAAGCCAACTTATTAATGTATGCCTATCAACCCTTTTTCAAAAAAGAAAAAAAAAACGTATACGCCTATTTAACATTTACCTATTCAAGACACCAAAAGACTAAACATAAACTTGAAAAAATGTGTCGGATCAGTCTCTTTCCACTTCTCTTATCCCGTCCTTGTGACTTTTAGTTTCATCTCAGTGTCCGGACAGATTTGCCTGAACACAACGGGAACTTTCAGACCAAACACTACGTATGACTCAAACCGTCGACTCATTCTCTCGTCTCTTGCCTCTAACGTCACGTCTCGAGACGGTTTCTTCTACAACTCCTCGATCGGGCAAGAACCAGACCGAGTCTACGCGATGGGCTTGTGCATCCCTGGAGCTCAATCAAAACACTGCTCAGAGTGCATAAACTAAAGCAGTGACAGATATGATACAGAACTGTCCTAACCAAACTGAGGCTTTCTCATGGCCAGGCACCGAAACTCTCTGCATGGTTCGGTATGCGAACAGTTCCTTCTTCGGATCAATGAACCTAGAGCCGAACTCATTAAGATACAACACTGGGAACATCACCATTAACATGTCGGAGTTCGAAAGAATTTGGGATGCGTTTATGATTAAGCTGATAGATACGGCTTCAGCGGGACGCAGTGGAGCTTCATCGTCTTCTAGTGGTAAGTACTATGCAGCGGATATCACATCGTTGACTACGTTTCAGCGAGTTTACGCGTTGATGGAGTGTACACCGGATTTGTCTCCGGAGAATTGTGAAGCTTGTCTCCGAGCAAATGTTGGAGGTATCAAAGTGTTGCCGTGGGAATCAAGGCGGCGTTGCTAGGCGGCCGAGCTGTTTTTTCCGGTGGGATCTTTATCCGTTCTTAGGGGCTTTTGATAATATATCCACCAAAGCAGCTCCGCAGCAACCTTTGACCGGCGACGGAGACGGTACGGAAAAGAAAGGTACTATGTCCTTTTAACGTTTTAAAATGTAAAATTTAGTTATTGAAGACTTTCATAAGAATATAAAAAGACATCAAGTCGAACAAAATTGGATGACGTTTAGATAAGTATGGAACCTCAAAAAGGAGAAATTAAACGTGACACTTTCAAAAAATTCTTAAACAATTGATTTTTATTATTTGTTTTTTTTGGTTCTCTATTAAAAACTTAGCGAAGTTTCATTTTTTATTCTAATTATAATTTCGGTAAATAAATGAGAAAAGTGATTTGTCAAGAAAAAAACGAAGAGAAGAAGAAATTTGTAAAATTTTGATGTAATTTCACTTAGGTGTAATAATATTCTTACCTTGGTGACTGTTGACTGCGTAGATGGCGATTCCCTTTCAGTGGGAGCTATCGTTGGAATTGTGGCTGCGATCATTGTCATCGTCTTGTGCTGCTCGCTCTTGCGTTTGTCTTTTACCGGAGGAGAAAAAATCGCACGAAGAAGTTGATTTTCAATGTGAGTTTATCGGTGGTATCTGCCCCAAGTCCAAGCACCTTTGTTCACTTTGTTGATCTTTTTCTGGCTCAACAAGAGAAGTGAATTTCTTTCAGCCTAATTAACATTATTTCTCTTTTTTCTGTGCAGCTGTTGAATATCTCAACTACACATTCATTACAATTCGATTTTAAGACTATTGAAGCTGCAACAGATAAGTTTTCGAGCAGTAACAGGCTAGGTCAAGGTAGATTCGGTGAAGTGTACAAGGTATAGTTAAGTTTGTTCAACTTCTTTTTCTGTTATTTCACTTGAAAGTTTGAAAACTTTGAATCAATATGGGTTTGTAAAAATGTCAATTTCATTAGGGTATACTTCCAAACGGAACTGAAGTTGCTGTGAAGAGACTGTCCAAAACATCAGGACAATGTGCACTACTAGAGTTCAAGAACGAGGTTCTTGTTGTTACAAAGCTTCAGCATAGACATATTGTTAGGCTTCTTGGGTGTTGTTTGGAGCCGGAAGAAAAGATTATAGTCTACGAGTTTGTTCCTAACAATAGCCTTGATTATCTACTTTTTGGTAGGTTGCGGTCAATACTACTACTATATTTTATCGAAATCATAATGATATAGCTATTCTTAAAAACTGTGTGCTTTATGTGTATGCATGGATGTGTAGACCCTTCAAAGCAAGGTCAGTTGGATTGGACAATGAGATACAAGATCATTACAGGGATTGCTCGAGGAATTTTATATCTTCAACAAGATTCACGGCTTATAATCATACACCGTGACCTTAAAACCAGTAACATTCTTTTAGATGCAGATATAAACCCGAAAATTACGGGTTTTGGCATGGCCAGGATTACCATGGCTGACCAAACCCTTGAAAATACAAGCAGAATAGTTGGAACATAGTAATTTCTCTTCCCCTTTGAGATCCTATGAATTGAAGTCTTTGATTGTCATCTATATGCTCAAATTCACTCTATGTTTCAGCGGTTATATGTCTCCTGAGTATGCATTGCATGGCCAGTTCTCCACAAAATCTGATGTATATAGCTTTGGGGTCTTAGTTTTGGAGATTATTATTGGCAAGAAGAATAGCAGCTTCCACGAAACAGATAGTAATGGTAGCAACTTGGTCACTTATGTAAGTACATAAACAGAAACAATTCTTGTAACTACGATCAGGTTTCAATGTATTTAATCGATCTATCCTTGTGTAGGCATGGAAGCTTTGGAAAAATGGCTCACCGTTAGAACTTGTGGATCCATTTGTTAGAGAGAGTTGTGACAGCAGTGAAGTTGTCAGATGCATCCATATTGCATTGTTATGTGTTCAAGAGAACCCTATGGATCGTCCAACTTTGTCGACAATCATCTTGATGCTCACTAGTAACACAATCACCTTACCTGTGCCTCAACAACCTGGATTTTTTGTCCAAATCACACGTGATCAAAACTCATCAGCTGTAGATTTGGAGTCAGGTCAATCTACTGGTCCATTAGTGAGTTAAATCTTCGTTGAAGATCAATCTTGATGTGGACTTGAATCTCCCTGTGTTTTGTTTCTCAGATTAGACTTCACTCTCATTTTATTCTGTGTGATTGTAAATTTATAATCGAGTTCTTAAATATGAATTTTGAAAGTTCTTAGTTAATAATAAAGGCAACTCACTAATGATGACCAGACACTCTGCTTTTCACTCTTAGGTTCGTATATTGAGATTATAGTCTTTCCATACCGCCAGCACCCAGTAGTCATTTTTTTGTTAATGTACACCGAAATTCACGTTGCTAAATTAGCAAGAGCCACAATAACTAAACACTCACACACGCACACACAAGACAGAAGATGGGAAAGAAGAGTTCTGTATCAGTCCTCTGTTTCTGCACAATATGTATTGTGTGAACTTTTAAAAAGAAGTTCCTTTGGAGCCCTCGTTAAATATGGAAGTATTTCTATGTGTATAACTTTTGTGATGCTTCTACATTGTTTTCATACTTTTTGTTGGTTTATCATTTGTCCCAAACTGTCGACAATAATGTATGGGCACTATCATCTCTGTCATTTTATCTGTTTCTCAACCTCTCGGATTCTTCTCACCACAAACTAGACGCAACCAAGATTCAAGGCTGTCTAGGATACGGTCCATATCCCATACTATAAATGATGTAAACAATTAGAGATCTGGATCATTGATTGAAGCTGTTAAACAATGTCTCAGGTAATGTTTTTTTTTCTCTCAGGTAATGTGTTATTCAACAATTCAACATAAAAAAATAAGAAGAGACTTATATACACTTAGTAAAAAAGAGTACATGGCATAATGCCATATCTTTCTTTTAAGAAGAATAGTTTACCGGTGGGTTCACCCGGTTGGTCTTTATCTCCATTCCTCTTTTCTATAAAAGGAGACGATTATCTTAACTCGGTGTCGAGTTTTGATTTCAGCTTCCTCATCCACGAGGCTGGTTTCAACGTCACTATATGTGACTATTTCTATGCTATCCGACTTTGTCGTGAAGGCTACTTCGACGCATTCAAGTCCTGTCTCGAATCCGCTGTTATCTTCGATTGAAGAATTATCTTGTTTATTTACATTGTTGTAGTTTATGCTTTCAATCAAAGAGGATGGATAATTCCCTCTAACCATTGTAATCAAGAAGTTTAAGGTTTAATGAAATTAAGTTGTGTTTCAAAAAAAAAAGAGTACATGAGAAAGGGAAAGCAAGACAAGAAAGTTCCAAAGGCCATGTTTTCTTGTCTTGTTCTTGTCTGACTTAGTCTAAAACCCCACTTTATACGTTCATATTTTTTGCATAATAAAAGTTACATTAAGAAGGAAAAAAGCGTTTACTTTGACTTTCGACTTACGGTGGTCGTCACTCCACAAATCATACCCTGTTTCACGGCAATCTACGGTAGTCACAGACTCAAAAAGAGAGGAAATATATATATAATTCGTTATATAAATGAGAGCTTCATGATGTAGACCAAACTGAAAGAAGTCGAACCATGTCTTCTGCACCACTTTCATCTTCCTTGCCCTATCTCCTTACTCGCTAGCTTCAGAGCTTATGCTCAAAATCCTCGTTACACATTCCATTCGTGCCCAAATGCAACAACTATATACAAGAAACAGCACTTATTCCACCAATCTCAAAACCCTTTGTCCTCTCTCTCTCCCCCGACGCCTCCTACTCCACCGGATTCCAGAACGCCACGGTGGGACGCGATCCCGACAGGGTCACAGGACTTTTCCTCTGCCGAGGAGACGTCTCGCCTGAAGTTTGCCATCGCTGCGTCGCCTTCTCAGTCAACGATACCTTAGCTCGGTGTCCCATGAGAGTGAGGTCGTGCTTTACTACGAGGAGTGCATGCTCAGATACTCTCACCAAAATATTCTATCGACCCTTGTGTACGAAGGAGGGTTTATCTTGCTGAACGGTAATATATTTCATCTAATCAAGAAGACAGGTTCGAAGATTTGGTGGTCGACCACGATGAACCAAGCTGCCGACAAAGCAGCTAATAGTTCTAAGAAGTTCTATACGATCAAAGCCAATTGGACAGCACTCCAGAGTTTATACGGTCTGGTTCAGTGCACTCCTGATCTGACACGATATGAATGTTTGCGTTGCCTGCATCGATCCATCGATGGGATGCCTCTTAATAGAATTGGGGGTAGACTTTTCTGGCCTAGTTGTAACTCAAGGTACGAGCTTTACTCGTTCTTCAACGAAAACGACACTAGAACACCTGAAGAACAACATGCACCCGCCGCCACCATCGCCATCACCGCTACCCCACCTCCTCCGGCGTCTATTTCTCCTGTCTCATCTCTTACACGAACTGGTGAACTCTTTTATCTTCCTCTGTTTTTTACTCTGGTTTCTCTAAATATTCAATACTATCCGATCTCAAGAAAATGTTTATTTTTTTATATGCAGGTAAACATGATAATTCAAAAAGTGTTAATAGTAGCCATCGTTGTGGGTGTGTAGTGGCGGTTCTGATTTAATAGCTGGTTATTGTTTCCTTGCAAAGAGGACAAAGAAGATTTCAGACAATGCACCAGCTTTTTATGGTAAAGATTGCAGTGGAATAACAACCTTAACTAGGTTTAGATTATTTCACCGATCAGTTTTTTTTTTTGTCTCATCTGATTGCTATGAATTATTGTGCAACAGGGGACGATATTACAACCATTGAGTCACTGCAACTTGATTATAGAATTATTCAAGCTGCAACAAATAACTATTCCGAAAATAATAAAATTGGTGAAGGTGGATTTGGTGAGGTTTACAAGGTACTACTATTCCTTAACTTGGCATGAGTTTCTGCAAATTTTCTTAAAAAAATTGTGTGAACACATTTTGATAACGAGATGGTGCTGATGGAAACGGACAGGGAACTTTCGCGAATGGGGTTGAAAGTTGCGGTAAAGAGACTGTCAAAATCATCAAGACAAGGTGACACAGAGTTCAAGAACGAGATTG
>NC_079514.1:5314373-5340417 GCF_000801105.2 Raphanus sativus
GAAGACAACTTCAGCAATAGCCGACTTGAATAAAAACAATTATCAAAGAATTTATTTGCCAAGTTGATTGTTTACCAACATAATACAAACTTTTATGTAAATAGAGCTTTTATCTAACTTAAGAAGCCGATGTCAAACCAAAAAAAAACTAACTTAAGAAGCAAGAGAAGCAATCATGTAAAACTTTTGTTAATGCCCTCAAACATGTGTTGCATGTGTGCCTAAGATGATGTTTGATGTAGTGCTGTGGTGGCTTTACGTTATCGACTTATATATTGATGCAGCATATGTCGGCTCAATATATTAAATAAAGTGAAGAATCCTCTACATGGTCCACAGAGAGTATAACTTTGCTACTACATTTTTCAAAAGCTTCATGGTTAGCAGTTCGGAATTCAACTCGTTGGAGAGTGTTCCTTTCGATATTGAGGTAGAAAACATAAAGCGGCTTAGATACATTCTTCATACGCAAAAACAATGTCACCTGCGGCAGTCACTCCAACGACAGAAACATCCCCACCAACGACTTCGTCCTTCCATAAAGTGGTAACATCACTGCATTCAAAGAACTGATTCGTCTTCAAAAAGTGTAGACATGTTCCGACCATTCCGAGTTTGGGTTTTCAACATCCTTTATAACTGACATACACAACTTGAGGGAACACTTTTTACCCTTGGGGTCATGACGATCCAGATCCAAAAGGTTATAATCATACTCCAGAGTAATCACGCCTAGTTTACCCTTATAGTTTATCAGTTTAGTATTACCCCGGTGACTAATAAAATCAGTGTACGTTCTTTTCTCTCGTTCCAAGAAATCTTTGTAGATAAACTTGAATTCCTCAGACCTAACATGAAAGCAAACAATCAGATGAGAAAGTCCATTGTTTTGTGTAGCAAAGAAATACAAAACCCCATTGATGCATATCTCTTCATGCAAACCACGCGTAGAAAAATGTTTTAAGGGACAATAGAGCTCCCTCCACGAATTGCCTCCAGTCCCTCCTAGTGTCAAAACTCGATCCGGCTTGTCAAAGTTTATGGACAATACCTTAAACTGTTTGTCAACCGGATCAAACCCTAAATAGTTTCTCACACTCAGCATCCCTACTTTGGGTAAAAGAGCCAACTGTCCCGTGCTAGGGTTACATATCACAATCTCCTTAGGTCCACAGAAATAGACCAAACCCAAGGCATGTCTACAATAACTTGTAAGCCTGTCTTTAGGTAACTTCATGTGAGAGTCGGCGGTAACTACAAGAGATGACGACTTCTCATATGGATTACTAGGCTGTGACGACGAGAAAAAACACAAATCGTTACCATCTCGTTTAACGGAGAATAAGATACGCGGCCGAGCCAGGGACCTGGTGAAGAACAACTCTTTGAAGTATGGACTGGCAAGCATAGAACTCCATGGCTTTGAAACGCAAGAAAACCTAGCTATTGATTTGGCTGGCAATTTCGAGAGTATCTCTGTGATGAGATCAATGGGGATAGAATATGAGTTTTCTCCTCTTCTCATGTTGAGTTCGAAGGGTTTGAACTAGTGGCACAGAAACGATCGAAAACCCTAGAAATCGCTTTCTAGAAGAAAAAGTAAGAATTATTATTTTTGATGGGATGTTTTTTTTTTTTTTGCTCTCCTTTAGAACGACTTATTTATAGTTAAAATTTAACCAAACTGATAAAAGAAATTGTTAGATATTTATAAAGAAATTAAAAGGAAAAATCTAATAATCTTAAGTGTTTACTTGCTGATCACGTTATTATAAAATTTGAAAAACGCTATTAATCAAATAAGTGGCTTTGTAAACAAGTGAGAACGTAACAGAGATTAGAAACTAATTGGCGTTTAATGCAACATGTTTTCTTACACAGCATAAATACTGATAAAGATCAACTGAAAAGTCGATGAACTACAGAACAAGGAAGCTCAAGAAGGAGCAAACAAAACGAGTCTTAAAATAGATTAAATTATTTCTTCACTGAACTCTTATTTTATGGGAACTGAGACCAGAATTCTACTACACAGGCATCAGCGTTGAGAGGTTCTTGATGAGAAGGAAGACCTTGGGCTTCCGCTTCTAAATGCATATCTACCTTCTTCACTCCGCCAAGAATCACCACCAGGTCGCTCACCTCCGTTGCCACATTGGTCTCCTTCGACCAGAGGTGGAGCATTGTTCCTGCCACTATGCTGTGGTCTTCTGCTTCCCCATTGGTCATCTGAGGAGCCCGAAACTTCAGTGGCTTGGCTAAGCCTGAACTTAGGAATGTATTTTGCAGACGACTGTGAAGGACCTGCAGCATCTGAAGGAAACTTTAGTGACACTTCTCAGATAAGACACATCAAATGTTATTGCATATTCATGACTATAAAATCTTATTTACCTCTCTGCTTACGAGCTTCCTCTTCTTCCTGAAGCTTTCTTATTCTTTCTTCTTCACATTTCAAGTAATATATCTTCTTTCTTTTAACATCTCTCTCTTGTTTCCTGGCTTGAAGATGCTCCTCTTTCTCTCTCTTTTGTCTCTCAAACTCGGCTTCTCGAAGCCTAATCACTCTATTTTGGAATATTACCTGAAAAAATAAAAGATTTTGATTTGAGTTACTTGATAATAAGAATAAAACATGATATTATAGCATCATGAAGACATCATCACTGACCATGTTCTCAACAAAAGATTCTGAAGATAACATTCTAGTCACCCTGCGTTTCTCCTTCAGTTCACTCTCATGACGTTCCCTGCTGAGCTCGACCTCACGCTACACAAAACATAAGAGACTATAAGGACCTTTGTATGCCTCAACTTAGAAACCACTGTTAAGAAAAATAGTTCACCTGTTGCTCCTGCTCATGAGATTCTATTTCTTCTACGAGTCTTTGCTGATATGCAGCTTCAATCAAAGGGGTAGACTCTTCTCTCTTTGCTCGTTCCAGGTGATCCATTCTTTTGGCAAGTTTAAGGAGCTTTCTCTCCATTTCTTCTACCTTTATCTGGTGATTCTCAGTGTTCTCTAGCAAAGCCTTAGCTTTCTCAAGCTCCCTCTCTTCTATCTCCCTAAGGATTCTCTGTCTCCTTCTCTCCTCAACCTCCGAGGCAAGTCTCTTTTGTTCCGCCTCTTCAGTTTGCATCCTAAGCGTAAGCTTTCTCTTCTCCTCTTCATGTTCCTTCAAAACAAAACACAGAAAACAGTGAGACTTTGTCTCAAGTGATCCAAACGAAAATGAAGTATGATTGACGCCTAAACACATGTTTTGATGTAAGAAAAATACCATCTCTAATAGCTGGCGCTCTTGCTCCTCCTTCCTCTTTTCAATGAAAGATTGCCTGGCAAGCAATCTCTTATGCTCCTTTTCAACAGTCTCCTCTAGATTTGGTACTACTATGTCACCAAGCTTACTTGAAGCAGGGAATAACATAGCTCTTACTTTGTTCATAGTCTCAGCAAAAATAGTCAGAGGATCACTCAACCCATCAGACTCATTACCCTGAAAACATGAAACAAAACAACATCAAGCAAAACTATCAAAAAGTTAATAGTAAAACTACTTAAATGCAGAATAGACTAACCAGATTTCCAAAAGTTACAAAACCCTTCACATGATCAACTTTCATGGCTATAAAATTGTGTTTCACAGCTTCAACTGATATCTTCTCAACGTCTGAAAAGTCCAAGAAAGGGACCAGCTGAGCTAGAAACTCAATTCTTATCGTCTGATACATCTTAGACACCTGAGAAAAATTGTAACAGTAGATTTGTGGGTACATGCAGAAGTATAGGTAAAAAAAAAGAGTGCAACTTACATGTTGAAGCAGCTTCAGAGTAGCAAGCTTCTTCAAAGAAGGAACATATTGAGAGAGTTGTACTTCTGGTAAAGAAGGAGCTGTTGACAGCTTCCCACCTAGTTTGGAGATTCTATCTAGCAAAGGCTTAGTGTCGGAACCGAGATCAAGTGGGTGAAACTCATGCTCTAGTTGATGGTAAAGATCTTTGACCTCCTGAGTTGCACAGCTCAAAACACCACTTGAAACCTAATTGAGAGATAAATTATGTCAAAACACCAAAAGAAAATAAAAATGTCACAAAAGTAACAATTCCAGCTAGAGATGCTCACCAGCTCTGACAAAAGTGATTCCCTAGAAAGCTGAAATAAATAAAACAGATTGAACTATAGTCAGCAAGCAAGTAACAAAGGATGTAACATGATAACAGCATAAGAAAGATAACTTATGTTACCATATCCCTGCTTTCGAATTTAAGTTCAAGATTGAAGCCTATGAGATTAGCCATCTTCAAATTGCCTTCTTTCTCAGTTTCAAACTCTAAACGGGAAGCACCACGAGCCTGACCAAACGGTGGAACAGAGAGTGCCGCCAAGACAACAGATGAAGCTAGTAACTGCAGATCCTTCTCGCTTAACTTCTTATTGAAATTCTTCTGCAAGCTAAACAGCTTCAGCCAAGCATAAGCATGGTAAAGATGGCTCGAAGAAGTCCAGAAGATCTCAGTCAATTTGGAATAGTAAACCACCAGCAAAGATGACTTGGGAGTTTTCTTGACCACGCACATCAATCCATATATATCTTCAACAGAGCGAAAAGCTTCCTGCAAAAGTAAGGTACATGAATATACCGATTATACACTCTAATATTACAGAGAGACACGAACATATATACCTGCCAAAGTCCAAGCTCAGTAGCAACTTTTAACTGCTCAAATCTTGTGTCTAGGTAAAGTTGCAAAGTCTCAGGCTCTGTCAAGTCAGGACGGTCCCTCTGGTCTCTGTATTTGTCAAGGTTCGCCAAATTGTTTCTCATAGTTTCGCAAAGCCTACGAAACTCTGTTGGTCTTTTATACTTCTTGCAAAACTGGAAGGCTTTATGTGCCGTGATCTACAAGAAACAACAATGAATATATCAAACAAAAAAAAGCTAACAAGAATGTAATTGCCTAGGAGAATTAACTAAACTAACCGCATACAAGGCTTGCAACTTCGAGTTGTTTCTCAATATCTCAAGAACCGTTCTGTATGTTTCCCACAAGAACTTCAACCACGGTGTAACCTCGAGACCATCTACATCAAGAGCCTCCTTATCAAGGGCCTCCTCAGCTTTCTCAGTAGCAAGACGTACGAGTTGATTGGTTACTTCTTCAAAGGAAGTCATGTTCACTTGCTGACAAGAATTACGGTACTGGATCAATCCGTCTTTGGCAAACCTACCCATCTTCAAGTCAACGCAAAGCTCCACGAATCTTAACATAATCTTCTCGTGTGGTTTCTGCCAAGCTCTGAAGCCCCTCGAGGTAATGAGATCGTGAAGCACCTGGAGAGCATCTTGTTTCTGCCCAACGTTGATAAGTTCTGCAATGGCCCAACACAATTTCAATTCGTACAGCTGGAAGTAAACTTCATGGTCAAACAAAGATTAAATAAATATCATAAGACGTGGGCTAAAAGGCATCAATGTGTAACTTACCTTCTGCACGCTTTAGTGCATTCTCCGGATTGAAAAAAATCGCCATGATTCAGACTAAACGGTTTAACCAGCAAACTCTTATTTAGACCTGTAAGAACGGCATTAATTTAAGGAGAAAGAAATGGAACTTGGAACTTGAAGCACGATTCATACTATGAAAAAATAGTTTATAGGCGACTAGGCGAGTGGAACACATACTCAGAGAATAGTCTATAATCGATAAAATCACGAACCAAATGAATCTGAAGAAGCTAAGATTCAATAAGTTAGGCGGCGCAGAGAGATTCTTATTTATAGAGTTGTAACGTGTTTTCTAGGGCTTTGAAGTTTCAGAGTTACCTTTTCACGATGTCTTTTACCTCACGTCTTATAGAGTTGTAACTAGAGATGGCAATTGGGTTCTCCCGTCCCGTCCCGTCCCGAACCGCTGTGGATTCGACTTCTGGCGGTACACGACGGACCTGTCCCGCGCGGGATGCGGTCCTCAAACTAGCTGCCCAATCCCGTATCGCGAAATATGCAGGTCTTCGTGGGCCGTTCCGCGGGACATCGAATATTACATTACTTATTTCTACATGCACAAACAAACATAGACATGAATTAATTTTTATCTTGCACATGATCGAGTATACTTTTACAAGATCAATACATTAAGTTTATACAAAACAAATGTATTTATTATCATTTATGATGGTTTGAAGAAGCTCTACCAGTGCAGATTAGAGGTTCTTGAGAGACCGGAAGCATCATCAACACTGAAACCACCATCAATAGAGTTCAATAGTGTCTAATCTCTCTCTCTCTCTCACTCTCACTCTCTCACTCTCTCTCTCTCATGTGAAAGCATAAATGAAGATTTAAGATTGCCGCAAAATCCCGCGGTTTAACCCATCCCGCTTTCGATCCATCCCGTTTTGAGTCCATCCCGCTTTGAACCCATCCCGCTTTGAACCCGTCCCGCGAGGCCCGCAATTTTGCAGACCTATTAAATGGAAGCCCAATCCCGCTCTGCAGCAAACCTTTACAGACCAAGCCCGCGGTCCAGATCTTTGATTGCCATCCTTAATTGTAACGTGTTTTCCTTTCTTTTTCTTTTTTGTAACTGAGAAAATGGAGTTTTTCACGCATATGAGTGTATAACTAATTTTGGCTTCTCTTCCTTTCCTTTTTTTTAAGAAGTCAATTCTCTACATGCTCTTTTCATATTAATTAGTAGAATAGTTAATTACAATAATATATTTCATAAACTCCTGCCTCAGGTACTTTCGTTATATAATAGCTCTTTTCTGATCATAGACAATACTGAGGGATATTATTGAAATTTATTATTTGAAGAAAAAAAGAAAGAAGAAGTTTAACGACATAAAACATTTTGTCACAAAAAGAAAAACAGCAGTTATAATCAAAATCTTTATGTACGAGAAAACAAGTGATAAAAGTCCGTGAAAAGCTAATAGACTAGTCAAGGAGGACGGAGAAGCTTGTTCACAGCCGTGTCAAGAACATCCACATTTCTCCTCAGGTGCTTTCTGCAGATTTGATTTATCAAGGATTGTACCAACTAAAACCACAACTTCTAAGAAAGCTATGAGCTAAACATGGTATGTATATGTCACTCAACCACACATGGCTAACACGCAAAGAACCAACCAAATTAAGGATACAACCGAGCCGCCAGAGTCTCAACGCCTTTAATTTCCTCGTTTAATCTGCACCATTTGAAAGTTTAAGGAATCGTATGAAACAATCATATTTTGGAAACATATATACTCTCAGTATTCTCTATGATCATAATTACCTGAGGCAGGAGTTGATGTAGCGGTTCCCTTTAGTGGATGCATCTAGAGCTGCAAAAGAAAAGCAGTTAAAGCTGATTGTTCATTCATACAAAACCAAGTTAGTTTTTTCTCTAACCATACCGGTTTCCTGAAGACGTCCAGCTGCATCTCCAAAGCAACTCATGTGATCAACTGAGCTTCCAGTAGCCTATCACACCATCAAGGAACAGTCTTTATGATCACAAACAGATCAAAAGCATCAAACTTTGCAATGTTTAACATCGTTCCACAGACACAAACAAAGGCGCTGATGAAATTAACCTTAAAAAAATTGGTTATTTATTTCTAACCTCAGAGAGAGTCGATCGGAGGGAGACAAAGAGAGACGAGAAGCTCTCCGCGATTGCCTTCGAATCCTTCTCCACCGTGGCAAGTGTTCTCAGAATCTCCCCTTGATTCAACGGCGAGGGATCCAATTTTCCGACGAACCCAGATTCCGCCGCCGAAGAATCTCCATCCACCGGTGGATCCATTTCAATTTCAGCTCCGGCGTCCATTTTTCCAAATAGTTAATTCCGGTGGCTACTCGATGTAATCTGTTTCTCTTTAAGTGATTTGAAATTACAAATTCACCCCCACTACTATTCTACTATTTGATTTTGATAGACCGAATGTATTTTACTATTACACTATATGCTACTGTTAATATTAATTTAGGCTCAACTGTATGTTATTCTCATTAATTTCCCTCACCTACAATTAAAGTTGACTTAGAAAACTCTCCCACAATAATTCAAAGCTGTCACTTTCTCATTAATGTGCATGTGCCGCCATTCGAGTAAGACTAATACAAAATTCTGATATAGCTTTGATAAGAACCACAGACTTTAACACACACATACATTATCTAAATAACCAAATCAAGAAAGAAAAAAATGGGAAAGAAAAAGAGCTCTGTATCAATCCTCTGCTTCCTACTCATAAGCTTCACTCCCATTTTTGTTTCTGCACAAACTTGTGATGATGCTGCTGGGACTTTCAAACCCAATAGTCCATACGAGAAGAACCGCCTTCTCATCAACTCTACTCTTGCTTCTGACGTCACGGCTAACGCCGGCTACTTCAACGGCTCCATCGGGCTAGGCCCTGACATAGTCTATGCCTTGGGGATGTGTGCTCCAGGTGCTGAACCACAAGCTTGCTCACACTGTGTCCAGGCCGCCTCAGATATTATACTATATACATGTCTGAACCAAACAGATGCTTTCGTATGGTCAGGTGACGAGTTCCTTTGCCTTGTTCGCTACTCTAGTAAGTCCTTCTCTGGGGTTCTCGCCTTAGAGCCGAATACAGTGTTTCATAATGTAATGGACGTAAGAAAAGAAGACCAGAAAGAGTTTGATAGTGTGTGGGATGGGTTAGTGCTTCCTATGATCACGAGAGTTTCTTCCTCGGTGGGAAACAATTCGTCTACTACTTCTTTATCATTGTCTGGTAAATACTATGCAAAGGATGTAGCTTCAGTACCGGTTTATGGGGACATATTGGTGCTGATGCAATGCACTCCAGATATTTCTTCAAAGGATTGTAGTCTTTGTCTAGAGACAAGTGTTGATTATTATAAGAAATTGTTTCATGGGAAGAGAGGCACCATTATATTGCGGCCTAGTTGCTTTTTCCGGTGGGAGTTGTATAATTTCTCTGGTGCTTTTGATAATATTAATGGTCAACATCCGCCTTCACTGCCGCCTCCAAAGAGTCCTTCTGTTGCTAATCTGACCAATATAGCCAAGAAAGGCAAGTAACTTTAACAATAAGTCCAGCTCAGTTCTTGTTTTTTTTTTTGTGGGAATTGGTGGTTCTAATAGAACCGTTCTATGCAGATAAAAAGGTCTCGGGAGGAATAATCGCGGGTATAGTGGTAGGTATTGTCGTTACCATAATATTGATTTCTTTAGGCTTTGTTATGTTCAAGAGGAAAGAGAGAAATCACGACATGCAACTTCCAAGTGAGTTTCCTTGATTGCTATTTGTAATATTAAGAATCTCACGGCCTAGGAACATTTTTTAACGAGCTTAATGTTGGTTCTTAAATGAAGCGGAATCTGTTCAATTTGATTTCAAGACAATTGAAGCTGCGACGAGCAATTTTTCTGAGGCCAACAAGCTTGGTGCAGGTGGATTTGGTGAGGTTTACAAGGTATAGATACTCTATCTTCCCACCTAGATTGCTTCTTTCCTGAGGAAATAATGAAATGATGATGCCTCGTTTATAAAGGGCATTCTCATGAATGGAACTGAAGTTGCAGTAAAGAGACTGTCCAAAACATCAGGACAAGGTGAGGGAGAGTTCAAGAACGAGGTTGTTGTTGTTGCAAAGCTTCAACATAGGAATCTTGTTAGACTTCTTGGCTTTTCACTTCAAGGAGAAGAAAAGTTACTTGTCTATGAGTTTGTTCCCAACAAAAGCCTTGATTATTTCCTCGTTGGTCAGTTGTTTTCTAAATTTTATCTTTTTGTTTCTTCTTATTTTACATAACCAATTGTGATTATGCATGAATACTCAGACGCTAGTAAGAGAATTCTGCTAGACTGGACAACGCGACGCAGCATCATCGGTGGGATCAGTCGAGGGATTTTGTATCTTCATCAAGATTCACGGCTCAAGATCATACACCGTGACCTCAAAGCTAGTAACATTCTGTTAGATGCGGATATGAATCCAAAAATTGCTGATTTCGGAATGGCAAGGATCTTTGGGATGGACCAAACTGTAGACAACACATCAAGAGTAGTTGGAACCTTGTGAGTATATACTTCTATGATTGAGTTTGATAAACAAACAATGTTGCAGCTAATTTAACATGTATTTATTTGCAGCGGTTACATGCCACCTGAGTATGTGACACATGGACAGTTCTCGATGAAGTCAGATGTGTATAGCTTCGGAGTACTGATTCTTGAGATCATTAGTGGCAAAAAGAATAGCAGCTTCTACCAGATAGATGGTTTAGTTAACAACTTAGTCACTTATGTGAGCAATTAGAATCTAACATAGTCTCAAACTTTGATTAATTATTTTATATATTGATCATAGTTCTGAATACATATTATGTAACATCTTCAGGTTTGGAGACTTTGGGAGGACAAATCATTGCCTGATCTCATTGATCCTTGTATCAAAGAAGACTGTAACATCGATGAAGTTGTTAGATACATACATATTGGACTGTTGTGCGTTCAAGAAAATCCTGCAGATCGTCCAACAATGTCAACAATTCACCAAATGCTCACAACCAGCTCTATTTCTCTGCCTGTACCTCTGCCACCGGGATTTTTTTTCGGGAACAGATCAGGAACGACTTCTTCATCCCAGGGATTGGAGCCGAATCAGTCGAGCAACAAGTCTTTTACTTGTTCAGTGGATGAAGCAACAATTACTGAGGTTAATCCTCGTTGAATAGTGAAAATGAACTGTTTTTTTTAAGTTGTTTCTAGTTTCCACAAAGGCTGCATGGGCATGGAGCGGATATCTGGAAAAATTTCACTATCCATGATCCGCTCCTTCCCATACAAATACTTGAGTTTTTGATCCGCTTGCTTCATACGAATTTATGTATTCGTTTAGTTTGAATATCCGAAACTATTTAAATTATTTGTGGATTTTATGTATTTGTTAGTTTGGATATTCGGATTTATTTAAATTATTCGTAGATTTTATGTATTCGTAAATCCGAAACTATTTAAACTATTCGTGGATTATCCGCTCCGTTTTGTAATTAATAATTATTACATAATAAAAAAATTCAAAATAATATAAAATAATAATATATAATTACAAAAGAAATACTATTTAATTAAAATATTTAATAACTAAAATAATAAATTTAATAAATAAAATATTACATAAAATATAATAATTATATAATTTGCATATATAATTCTTAAATATATGTATATATAATTGAAACGACTGGAATCAAATATCCGTTCCTAATTTTTTTTAACATTTCTGATTTACTTCGTTTTTAGATACTGCATATTAGTATTTGTTTTAATTCATAGAGTTGCAAAAATTCCGAATTTTTTGGTACGAATCAAAATAAATAAAAAATTGAATTAAAAATTATGGATATTTTAACCCCGGCCCTAGTCACTAGTTTTACGTCCACATATGAAATAATTTGAACGTTAACTTTCAGTTTGACTGATTCAGCAAAAAACTCACTATTGAAATTTGGAGAGAAAAGATTAGTTCCTTTTTATTAACTCAACTTAAAGAGTAAAATTTTGTTAAAAGGAAACTTTACAAATAACACATACCTATCTAAATTAATTGAACAGTTTGTTAAATTAACAATATCATCCAAACTAATTAAGATTTTTTAAAAAATATTACTATTTAGTTTTTATAATGTTATTAGTGATTATATTATTTTTTTATTTGATTACCTTTTGTAATATGATTTGTAAATTAATTTCTTGATTAATCTGTTATTTACTTCACAAATTTACAATTACTATTTATTGTTAAACAAAAATACTCTTCATTTTAACTCAAATATATCATTTTTTGAAAAGTCTCCCACAAAAATTCAGAGTTGTCACATTTTTGTTCCAATAAATTCAAAGTTGTCACTTTTTGACTAATATAATATTAGTGAGACAAGTCACCGACGTAAATCTAGAGTAGGCAATTTTGTAGTCCTGCTGCGTGTTGTATTTTACTAACAGAAAGAAAAAAAAGTAGTATATCGCGTTGTCAGTGAGGTGTAATATTCAAAGTTCAGGACAAACTGATAAGATACACACATTCCAAAACACACAAACGCTCTGAATTATTATTTAAAGAAGAAAAAAATGGGAAAGAAGAGCTCTGTATCAATCCTCTGCTTCATACTCATAAGCTTCAGTCCCATTTTTGTTTCTGCACAACAAACTTGTGATGAAGCTTCTGGGACTTTCAAACCCAATAGTCCATATGAGAAGAACCGCCTTCTCATAAACTCTACTCTTGCTTCTAACGTCACGGCTCACGCCGGCTACTTCAACGGCTCCATCGGGGTAGGTCTGGACAGAGTTTACGCCTTGGGGATGTGCGCTCCAGGTGCTGAACCACAAGCTTGCTCACACTGTGTCCAGGCCGCCTCAGACAGTTTACTAAGTACCTGTTTGAACCAAACAGAGGCTTTCGTATGGTCAGGTGACGAGTTCCTTTGCCTTGTTCGCTACTCCAGCAAGTCCTTCTCTGGGGTCCTCGCCTTGGAGCCTATTACACCGTTTTATAATGTAATGGACGTAAGAAAAGAAAACCAGAAGGAGTTTGATAGTGTGTTGGACGGGTTAGTGCTTCGTATGATCACGAGAGTTTCTTCCTCGGAGAGAAACAATTCATCTACTTCTTTATCATTGTCTGGTAAATACTATGCAAAGGATGTAGCTCCAGTGCCGGTTTACAGGAACATATTGATGCTGATGCAATGCACTCCAGATATTTCTTCAAAGGATTGTAGTCTTTGTCTTGAGTCAAGCGTTGATTACTATAAAAAAGTGTATCATGGGAAGAGAGGTGTCATTATGTTGCGGCCAAGTTGCTTTTTCCGGTGGGAGTTGTATAATTTCTCTGGTGCTTTTGATCATATTAATGATCCGCCTCCGCTTTTAGACAGTCCTTCTGTTAATTTGACCGATATAACCAAAAAAGGCAAGTCACTTTAGAAACAATGCCAGAGCAGTTTTTTTTTACGTTGTGTAAAGTTTTTTTTTTGTTGTGTAATGGTTTTTTGTGCAGATAAAAATATCTCACGAGGAGTTGTCGCAGCGATAGTTGTAGTTATTGTGGTTATCATAGTATTGATTTCTGTAGGCATGTTTATGTTCAAGAGGAGAAAGAAAAAGCAAGATATACAACTTTCAAGTGAGTTGCTTCAATTGGTATTGTATTCATAAGAATCTCATTGTTTGCTTAGGAATTTTTTTTGACTATCTTACTGTTGGTCTTAGCTGAAGCGGAATCTGTTCAATTTGGTTTTAAGACAATTGAAGCTGCGACGGGCAATTTTTCCGAGGCGAACAAGCTTGGGGCAGGTGGATTTGGTGAGGTTTACAAGGTATTTTCCCATCTATATTGCTTCTTTCTTTAGGAAATAATGAAATGATTATGTCTTATTTTGTATTAATTACGAAGGGCATCCTCATGAATGGAACTGAAGTTGCGGTAAAGAAACATTCAAAAACAGCAGGACAGGGTGAAAGAGAGTTCAAGAACGAGGTTGTTGTTGTTGCAAGGCTTCAGCATATAAATCTTGTTAGACTTCTTGGCTTTTCACTTCAAGGAGAAGAAAAGTTACTCGTCTATGAGTTTGTTCCTAACAAAAGCCTTGATTATTTCCTCTTCGGTCAGTTGTTTATATATTATATACAGTTTTCCTTTGTTGTTTCTTCTTATACATAGCCAGTTGTAATTATGCATGACTATTCAGATGCTAGTAAGAGAGTTCAGCTGGACTGGACTGTGAGACACAACATCATTGGTGGGATCAGTCGTGGTATTTTATATCTTCATCAAGATTCAAGGCTCAAGATCATACACCGCGATCTCAAAGCTAGTAACATTCTATTAGATGCGGATATGAATCCAAAAATTGCTGATTTCGGAACGGCAAGGATCTTTGGAATGAACCAAACTGTAGGCAATACATCAAGAGTAGTTGGAACCTTGTGAGTATATATACTCTATTTGGACCTGATGAATTTTGATAATCATAATCTTTTTCAGCTAATTAAAATGTATTTTGCAGCGGTTACATGCCACCTGAGTATGTGATACATGGCCAATTCTCGATGAAATCAGATGTATATAGCTTTGGAGTAATGATTCTTGAGATCATTAGTGGCAAAAAGAATAGCAGCTTCCGTCAGATGGATGGTTTAGTTAACAACTTAGTCACATATGTGAGCAGCTAGAACATAATATAGTCTCAAACTATTATTGATTCTTTTAAGTAATGATAAAAGTTCTGAATATATTTTACATAACTTCTACAGGTTTGGAGACTTTGGGAGAACAAATCATTGCCTGATCTCGTTGATCCTGGTATCAAAGAAGACAGTAACATCGATGAAGTTGTTAGATACATTCATATTGGACTGTTATGCGTTCAAGGAAATCCTGCAGATCGTCCCAAAATGTCAACGATTCAACAAATGCTCACAACCAGCTCTATTAGTCTGCCTGTACCTCTGCCACCTGGATTTTTTTTTGGGAACAGGCCAGGAACGACCATGTCAGGCCTGGACCCCAGTCAATCGAGCAGCAAGTCTTATACTTGTTCTGTGGATGAAGCAACAATCACTGATGTTAATCCTCGTTGAATAGTCAAGATGTTCTGTTTAGTTCACTTGTTTCTAGTTTCCACAAAGGCTTGTCACTTGTTTTATGTCCACATATGTAAAAGTTCGACTGATTTAGCATAAAACTCGATATTAAAATTTGGAGAGTAAGTTTAGTTATAAAGAAACTTTATAGTTGACAAAAAAAAAGAAACTTTACAAAGAACACATAACTTGGGAAACAAGCAACCGAAAGACCCTGAGCTTAAAGGTTGTATGGCTCTGTTTTATTGTGTTACTTTGACAAAGGCGTGTCACTTGTTTTATGTCCATGCATAAAAAGGTTCATGGCCACTCAACAATATTTGCAGATTATCTTCAGGTATTGTATAATAAAGAAGAAAATTTACAAGTATAACCTTAGAGAATACGAATAAAGCAGAGGAGTCTCTTACCACACTCCAGGTCAAGCTGGTTTTTTACTAGACCTGGAACTTGTTCCTTGGATGTCAAGCAACGATAAGCCATATTGGCCTAAACCTTGGTCCTTGATCTCATTCACAAAATAAGAATTGCTGAATTATGCAGTGTATTCTCATCAGGCTGATTTACGTCACGCTTGACAAAAAAATTACGTCGTTTTCTCAGTCAAAACAAACAAAATTAATGCCACTTGAACAAATCTATTTCGTATTCGATCTCTTTCATCCTAAATTGTTTATGTGGTTGCGGTCCATTATAATATGCTAATCACCAGTGAACAACACGTCACACGTTAACATCTTCTAAGACCTTCCAATTTTTAATGTAAATAATTCGATTTAAACTAACGCTAACTTTGATTTCCCAAATAACCGTCTCCCAAAATACTATAGTCAAATGTTGGTCCCTTGGTCTCATTAAATATTTTGGAGCCTCCACTTTTGAAAAAGCCAACTTATTAATGTATGCCTATCAACCCTTTTTCAAAAAAGAAAAAAAAAACGTATACGCCTATTTAACATTTACCTATTCAAGACACCAAAAGACTAAACATAAACTTGAAAAAATGTGTCGGATCAGTCTCTTTCCACTTCTCTTATCCGTCCTTGTGACTTTTAGTTTCATCTCAGTGTCCGGACAGATTTGCCTGAACACAACGGGAACTTTCAGACCAAACACTACGTATGACTCAAACCGTCGACTCATTCTCTCGTCTCTTGCCTCTAACGTCACGTCTCGAGACGGTTTCTTCTACAACTCCTCGATCGGGCAAGAACCAGACCGAGTCTACGCGATGGGCTTGTGCATCCCTGGAGCTCAATCAAAACACTGCTCAGAGTGCATAACTAAAGCAGTGACAGATATGATACAGAACTGTCCTAACCAAACTGAGGCTTTCTCATGGCCAGGCACCGAAACTCTCTGCATGGTTCGGTATGCGAACAGTTCCTTCTTCGGATCAATGAACCTAGAGCCGAACTCATTAAGATACAACACTGGGAACATCACCATTAACATGTCGGAGTTCGAAAGAATTTGGGATGCGTTTATGATTAAGCTGATAGATACGGCTTCAGCGGGACGCAGTGGAGCTTCATCGTCTTCTAGTGGTAAGTACTATGCAGCGGATATCACATCGTTGACTACGTTTCAGCGAGTTTACGCGTTGATGGAGTGTACACCGGATTTGTCTCCGGAGAATTGTGAAGCTTGTCTCCGAGCAAATGTTAGGAGGTATCAAGAGTGTTGCCGTGGGAATCAAGGCGGCGTTGCTAGGCGGCCGAGCTGTTTTTTCCGGTGGGATCTTTATCCGTTCTTAGGGGCTTTTGATAATATATCCACCAAAGCAGCTCCGCAGCAACCTTTGACCGGCGACGGAGACGGTACGGAAAAGAAAGGTACTATGTCCTTTTAACGTTTTAAAATGTAAAATTTAGTTATTGAAGACTTTCATAAGAATATAAAAAGACATCAAGTCGAACAAAATTGGATGACGTTTAGATAAGTATGGAACCTCAAAAAGGAGAAATTAAACGTGACACTTTCAAAAAATTCTTAAACAATTGATTTTTATTATTTGTTTTTTTTGGTTTCTCTATTAAAACTTAGCGAAGTTTCATTTTTTATTCTAATTATAATTTCGGTAAATAAATGAGAAAAGTGATTTGTCAAGAAAAAAACGAAGAGAAGAAGAAATTTGTAAAATTTTGATGTAATTTCACTTAGGTGTAATAATATTCTTACCTTGGTGACTGTTGACTGCGTAGATGGCGATTCCCTTTCAGTGGGAGCTATCGTTGGAATTGTGGCTGCGATCATTGTCATCGTCTTGGTGCTGCTCGCTCTTGCGTTTGTCTTTTACCGGAGGAGAAAATCGCACGAAGAAGTTGATTTTCAATGTGAGTTTATCGGTGGTATCTGCCCCAAGTCCAAGCACCTTTGTTCACTTTGTTGATCTTTTTCTGGCTCAACAAGAGAAGTGAATTTCTTTCAGCCTAATTAACATTATTTCTCTTTTTTCTGTGCAGCTGTTGATGATATCTCAACTACACATTCATTACAATTCGATTTTAAGACTATTGAAGCTGCAACAGATAAGTTTTCGAGCAGTAACAGGCTAGGTCAAGGTAGATTCGGTGAAGTGTACAAGGTATAGTTAAGTTTGTTCAACTTCTTTTTCTGTTATTTCACTTGAAAGTTTGAAACTTTGAATCAATATGGGTTTGTAAAAATGTCAATTTCATTAGGGTATACTTCCAAACGGAACTGAAGTTGCTGTGAAGAGACTGTCCAAAACATCAGGACAATGTGCACTACTAGAGTTCAAGAACGAGGTTCTTGTTGTTACAAAGCTTCAGCATAGACATATTGTTAGGCTTCTTGGGTGTTGTTTGGAGCCGGAAGAAAAGATTATAGTCTACGAGTTTGTTCCTAACAATAGCCTTGATTATCTACTTTTTGGTAGGTTGCGGTCAATACTACTACTATATTTTATCGAAATCATAATGATATAGCTATTCTTAAAAACTGTGTGCTTTATGTGTATGCATGGATGTGTAGACCCTTCAAAGCAAGGTCAGTTGGATTGGACAATGAGATACAAGATCATTACAGGGATTGCTCGAGGAATTTTATATCTTCAACAAGATTCACGGCTTATAATCATACACCGTGACCTTAAAACCAGTAACATTCTTTTAGATGCAGATATAAACCCGAAAATTACGGGTTTTGGCATGGCCAGGATTACCATGGCTGACCAAACCCTTGAAAATACAAGCAGAATAGTTGGAACATAGTAATTTCTCTTCCCCTTTGAGATCCTATGAATTGAAGTCTTTGATTGTCATCTATATGCTCAAATTCACTCTATGTTTCAGCGGTTATATGTCTCCTGAGTATGCATTGCATGGCCAGTTCTCCACAAAATCTGATGTATATAGCTTTGGGGTCTTAGTTTTGGAGATTATTATTGGCAAGAAGAATAGCAGCTTCCACGAAACAGATAGTAATGGTAGCAACTTGGTCACTTATGTAAGTACATAAACAGAAACAATCTTCTTGTAACTACGATCAGGTTTCAATGTATTTAATCGATCTATCCTTGTGTAGGCATGGAAGCTTTGGAGAAATGGCTCACCGTTAGAACTTGTGGATCCATTTGTTAGAGAGAGTTGTGACAGCAGTGAAGTTGTCAGATGCATCCATATTGCATTGTTATGTGTTCAAGAGAACCCTATGGATCGTCCAACTTTGTCGACAATCATCTTGATGCTCACTAGTAACACAATCACCTTACCTGTGCCTCAACAACCTGGATTTTTTGTCCAAATCACACGTGATCAAAACTCATCAGCTGTAGATTTGGAGTCAGGTCAATCTACTGGTCCATTAGTGAGTTAAATCTTCGTTGAAGATCAATCTTGATGTGGACTTGAATCTCCCTGTGTTTTGTTTCTCAGATTAGACTTCACTCTCATTTTATTCTGTGTGATTGTAAATTTATAATCGAGTTCTTAAATATGAATTTTGAAAGTTCTTAGTTAATAATAAAGGCAACTCACTAATGATGACCAGACACTCTGCTTTTCACTCTTAGGTTCGTATATTGAGATTATAGTCTTTCCATACCGCCAGCACCCAGTAGTCATTTTTATTGTTAATGTACACCGAAATTCACGTTGCTAAATTAGCAAGAGCCACAATAACTAAACACTCACACACGCACACACAAGACAGAAGATGGGAAAGAAGAGTTCTGTATCAGTCCTCTGTTTCTGCACAATATGTATTGTGTGAACTTTTAAAAAGAAGTTCCTTTGGAGCCTCGTTAAATATGGAAGTATTTCTATGTGTATAACTTTTGTGATGCTTCTACATTGTTTTCATACTTTTTGTTGGTTTATCATTTGTCCCAAACTGTCGACAATAATGTATGGGCACTATCATCTCTGTCATTTTATCTGTTTCTCAACCTCTCGGATTCTTCTCACCACAAACTAGACGCAACCAAGATTCAAGGCTGTCTAGGATACGGTCCATATCCCATACTATAAATGATGTAAACAATTAGAGATCTGGATCATCGTTGAAGCTGTTAAACAATGTCTCAGGTAATGTTTTTTTTCTTCTCCAGGTAATGTGTTATTCAACAATTCAACATAAAAAAATAAGAAGAGACTTATATACACTTAGTAAAAAAGAGTACATGGCATAATGCCATATCTTTCTTTTAAGAAGAATAGTTTACCGGTGGGTTCACCCGGTTGGTCTTTATCTCCATTCCTCTTTTCTATAAAAGGAGACGATTATCTTAACTCGGTGTCGAGTTTTGATTTCAGCTTCCTCATCCACGAGGGCTGGTTTTCAACGTCACTATATGTGACTATTTCTATGCTATCCGACTTTGTCGTGAAGGCTACTTCGACTCATTCAAGCCCTGTCTCGAATCCGCTGTCATCTTCGATTGAAGAATTATCTTGTTTATTTTACGTTGTTGTAGTTTATGCTTTCAATCAAAGAGGATGGATAATTCCCTCTAGCCATTGTAATCAAGAAGTTTAAGGTTTAATGAAATTAAGTTGTGTTTCAAAAAAAAAAAGAGTACATGAGAAAGGGAAAGCAAGACAAGAAAGTTCCAAAGGCCATGTTTTTCTTGTCTTGTTCTTGTCTGACTTAGGTGCCGACTGGTTTTCCCGCTACCACCCGCAAACGCAGCTTTTGCGGTTTATAGCAGTTGTTGGCGTTTCGAAACAATCACTGAAAACGCTACAATCGCTTCAAACCGCTCCGAACCTCTTAAAATCAAAAGCTGGTTCCAGCTAGCTTTGCGGTTGCGGGCGGTTGCGGGAGGGTAAAATTTTTTTCTTTAAAAACAGAATAAATAAAAATAATACTAAAAATATCCAATAAAAAATTTCAACTGAAATAATAGAAATTGTAAAATGTATTCATATTATATTTCAATTTATATTATAAAATTCAAAAACTAAAATATTTTCTATAAATTTTTAAAATTGAATAATAGGATTTTATAAATATAAATTTTATATTTATCATATTATTATGATTTTTAATATTTTATAATTACATAAAATGTAAATATTGTTAATTATTATTTAACAGATGTTGCGTTTTGTAGTTTACCAGTCATAAGAGTCCCGCAAACGCAACAATTTCTAACAGCTATACCAGTCGTACAAATCTCTAAAAAACGCTTAAACCGCAACCACCCGCACCCGCAAACTCCCGCAACCGCAACCGCAACCGCAACCGCTGCGGTTACACCAGTCAGGCCCTTAGTCTAAAACCCCACTTTATACGTTCATATTTTTGTTGCATAATAAAAGTTACATTAAGAAGGAAAAAAGCGTTTACTTTGACTTTTATTGACTTACGGTGCTCGTCACTCCACAAATCATCCCCTGTTTCACGGCAATCTACGGTAGTCACAGACTCAAAAAGAGAGGAAAAATATATATATTCGTTATATAAATGAGAGCTTCATGATGTAGACCAAACTGAAAGAAGTCGAACCATGTCTTCTTGCACCACTTTCATCTTCCTTGCCCTATTCTCCTTACTCGCTAGCTTCAGAGCTTATGCTCAAAATCCTCGTTACACATTCCATTCGTGCCCAAATGCAACAACTTATACAAGAAACAGCACTTATTCCACCAATCTCAAAACCCTTTTGTCCTCTCTCTCTTCCCCCGACGCCTCCTACTCCACCGGATTCCAGAACGCCACGGTGGGACGCGATCCCGACAGGGTCACAGGACTTTTCCTCTGCCGAGGAGACGTCTCGCCTGAAGTTTGCCATCGCTGCGTCGCCTTCTCAGTCAACGATACCTTAGCTCGGTGTCCCAATGAGAGTGAGGTCGTGCTTTACTACGAGGAGTGCATGCTCAGATACTCTCACCAAAATATTCTATCGACCCTTGTGTACGAAGGAGGGTTTATCTTGCTGAACGGTAATATTATTTCATCTAATCAAGAAGACAGGTTCGAAGATTTGGTGTCGACCACGATGAACCAAGCTGCCGACAAAGCAGCTAATAGTTCTAAGAAGTTCTATACGATCAAAGCCAATTGGACCGCACTCCAGAGTTTATACGGTCTGGTTCAGTGCACTCCTGATCTGACACGATATGAATGTTTGCGTTGCCTGCATCGATCCATCGATGGGATGCCTCTTAATAGAATTGGGGGTAGACTTTTCTGGCCTAGTTGTAACTCAAGGTACGAGCTTTACTCGTTCTTCAACGAAAACGACACTAGAACACCTGAAGAACAACATGCACCGCCGCCACCATCGCCATCACCGCTACCACCTCCTCCGGCGTCTATTTCTCCTGTCTCATCTCTTACACGAACTGGTGAACTCTTTTATCTTCCTCTGTTTTTTACTCTGGTTTCTCTAAATATTCAATACTATCCGATCTCAAGAAAATGTTTATTTTTTTATATGCAGGTAAACATGATAATTCAAAAGTGTTAATAGTAGCCATCGTTGTGGGTGTTGTAGTGGCGGTTCTGATTTTAATAGCTGGTTATTGTTTCCTTGCAAAGAGGACAAAGAAGATTTCAGACAATGCACCAGCTTTTTATGGTAAAGATTGCAGTGGAATAACAACCTTAACTAGGTTTAGATTATTTCACCGATCAGTTTTTTTTTTTGTCTCATCTGATTGCTATGAATTATTGTGCAACAGGGGACGATATTACAACCATTGAGTCACTGCAACTTGATTATAGAATTATTCAAGCTGCAACAAATAACTATTCCGAAAATAATAAAATTGGTGAAGGTGGATTTGGTGAGGTTTACAAGGTACTACTATTCCTTAACTTGGCATGAGTTTCTGCAAATTTTCTTAAAAAAATTGTGTGAACACATTTTGATAACGAGATGGTGCTGATGGAAACGGACAGGGAACTTTCGCGAATGGGGTTGAAGTTGCGGTAAAGAGACTGTCAAAATCATCAAGACAAGGTGACACAGAGTTCAAGAACGAGATTGTTGTTGTTGCAAAGCTCCAGCATAGAAATTTGGTTAGGCTCCTAGGATTTTCTCTAGAACAAAAAGAGAGGATACTGGTCTAGAGTATGTGCCCAACAAAAGCCTTGATTACTTCCTCTTTGGTCAGTTGATTATTGCTTTGTTTCAATAATTATTTAGCCTTATTCTTGAAACTTGGGATTACAAGTCTTTAGAGTTTACTATAATTCCATGGATATGCACACACAGACCCTGCAAAGCAACCTCAGCTGGACTGGACTCGACGATATAAGATCATTGGAGGGATTGCACGGGGAATTTTGTATCTCCATCAAGATTCATGGCTCACAATTATACACCGTGACCTCAAAGCAACTAACATTCTCCTAGATGTGGATATGAATCCAAAAGTTGCTGATTTTGGAATGGCGAGGATCTTTGGGATAGATCAAACCCAAGATAATACAAGCAGGATAGCTGGCACCTAGTAAGTCTTCCACTCATCTTCTCGTAATTAAGATGAAGTTTGTTAAACATGATTTTGCCTATTTACAAATTCTTTTTTTGTGAGTTCCAGCGGTTACAAGAGGGTCTTTTCCAAGTCTACTCTGAAAGAAAAGACCTGGTTGCCTAGGGACGGGTAATGTCACAGTATTACTAGTGAGCATCAGAACAATGGTTGACAAGGGTGGACGCTCTACAGGATCTTCTTGAACACACAAAAGACCTATATGGACACATCGAACAACTTCATTCCTTTGGAAATTATCTAAAATCATTGGATCCATGAGGTCTAGCGGTGTCCCATTACTCCAGAGCCTCCATGCCTAGAATATTATTTTAAGCAATCAGAAATTGCAACCATGGTCAGGTAAATATGGAACTTGATTGGCTAAACACTTACATATGAAACCAAGTCATGTGCACCGTCTGTTTGGTAGAAGCTGCTATTCTTCTTGCCGCTTATAATCTCAAGGACTAAGACTCCGAAGCTATAGACATCTGATTTCATTGAGTACTGACCATGCATTGCATACTCAGGAGACATGTAACCACTGAAACCCGACAACAATACTTTAGTATGTTGGCCACAAAAATTCATTAAATGTATGAGTAGTTTAAAAGACAAAACTTACTAGGTCCCCACTATCCTGCTTGTATTCTCCTCTGTTTGGTTCATTCCAAAGATCCTAGCCATTCCAAAATCGGCAATTTTAGGATTCATGTTCGCATCCAGAAGAACGTTACTTGCTTTAAGGTCACGGTGTATAATCGTGAGCCGTGAATCTTGATGAAGATAAAGAATCCCTCGAGCAATTCCACCAATAATCTTGTATCGCCGAGACCAATCCAGCTGACTTTTCTTTGCAGGGTCTGCACACACCATAGAGTAGAATCAGCTTTAAATATTTCCAAGAATTGACAAAAGAATCGTTGAGAAGGGAAACTAACCAAAGATGAAGTAATCAAGGCTTTCATTAGGCACATACTCATATACTAGTACCCTCTCTTTTCCTTCTAGACAAAACCCGACAAGTCTAACCAGATTTCTATGTAGTAGCTTTGCAACAAGAATAACCTCGTTTTTAAACTCTGCAACTGCAACTTCAGTTCCATCCGATAATGACAGTCTCTTCACTGCAACTTCAGTTCCATCCGATAATGTACCCTAGCGTTATCACCACCATTATGTTGGCCTCAAATGGTAAGGAAAAGAAAAACATATCCCAAGGCAGTTAAGGAACTATAATTACCTTGTACACCTCTCCAAATCCACCTTGGCCTATCTTATTACTTTCTGCAAAATCATTAGTAGCAGTTTGGATTGATCTGTAATCAAGCTGCAGTGATTCTGCGGTTGTTATATCATCTCCTGGTGCATAAAAGAAATTCTTAGAAGCAGGAAAGAGAATCTGAACATTGACATAAATCAGATTATAATTCAATTGACATCTTTACCATCAAATGCAGATGCTGTGTCAAAAGTCTTCTTTGCCCTCTTTGCAAGGAAACAATAACAAGCTATGAAAAGCAGAGCAACCACTATAATAGGAACCACAATGGCTACCACTAGTACACTTGAACTCCCACCTTTCCCTGTTATTCAGACATCATTAGCATTGATATCAGACAGTGGGAGCGGTAAAGACAAGAGTTCTAACCCGGCGGCGGCGGAGGAACTGAAACCGGCGGTAGTGGTGCCGGCGGAGGTGTTGTAATGGCGGATTCGTTGTAAAATGCGTAAAGCTCGTATCTTGAACTACAGCTATGTACAATAAATCTTCCTCCAATTTTATCAGTAGGTAACTGATTGATGCCCTGTTGCAGGCAACTCAAACAGTCTTGTCTTGTCAGATCAGGAGTGCACTGAACCAGCCCATATAAATTCTGTGATGCAGTCCAGTTAGCTTTTCTAGCATCGAATTTTCTGGGACTGTCCGCAGCTTCACTGGCGGCTTGGTTCATCGTTGACAAGACCAAATCTCTGAACTGGTCTTTTTGGCTGGATGTAATATTTTGGCCGTTCCACGTGACAACTCCTCCGTTGGTGCTTAACGTCGAGAGGATGTTCCGGTTAGAGTATCTTACCATACACTCATCGTAGTAGAGCACGACCTCTCTCTCGTTCGGACACCGAGTTGAGGTGTCGTTGACGACAAAGGCGACGCATCTACGACAAACTTCCGGCGAATAGTCTAACCTGCAAAGGAAAAGTCCGGTGACACTGTCGGTGCCTTGTCCCGAGGTGGCGGTTTGGAATCCGGTTGAGTAAGAGGCGTTGTTGGAAGAGAGAGAGGACAAGAGGGTTCTGAGATTGGTGGAGTAAGTGCTGTTTCGTGTGTAAGTTGTCGTGTTTGGACAGACGTGGTATACGTAAGTGGGATCTTGAGCATAAGCTCTGAAGCTAGCGAGAAAGGAGAAAAGGAAGAGAAAGATCAAAGAGGCCCAAGAAGACATAACTTGCTTTTGAGAAATTCCGATATACTGATGAAATAAAATTTGAATTTTGATTCTCTGTGTTTGTGTAGATTTACAATGAAAACAGAGGATGGTTCTGTGACGTGTGCCAGACGAAAAAGTCAAGGTTTTTGTATTCAAAACTCGTGTCCAACTTGTGCTCATCTACAACAAAACTATTAAAATATGGTATAAATAAAAAATATTAAATGCGAAAATATTTGTGGATGGCCTTTGATCGGTTCATTAGTAGAAATGCGTCAAGATTGGTTTGCAAAGGAAGAGACTCTTCGTAGTTGGCATTATTTCAAACATAATTTTCTTTGGTATTGACTGATGATAATTATAAAAATTCCCACGCGGTGACGGTGTAAGCAAAAGAAAAAAAAAACTCGTTTTCATCTTTGTCCCTACTACAAGAATCCTCTGTCTTTCCACTTTGGTCAATTGAATTGTTCATCTTCTTCTGAGTTCTTTGTAGGTAACTCCTTAAAGTAGGTCATATACATTAGGGGTGGGCACTTCGGTTATTTTGTCGGTTCGGTTCGGGTTCGGTTCGGTTTGGTTAATTCGGTTCTAGAATTTTTCCAGTCGAAATAAACCATAGTTAGTTCGGTTTGGATCGGTTTCGGTTCGGTTTATTCGGTTCGGTTTGCATTTCGGTTCGGTTTAGTCAAATTTTTATAAATTTATTTGTAAAATCATGTTGTAATTCATAAATGTATGGTTTTTTTTGAAAAAGGCATGGTTGTCATGAAATAATAGCGTTGGTCATAATAAAAAATTAAAGTCACAAATATAGTTTATAACTTTATAAGAACTCAATAAAACCAAAATTATCTAGATAAGAGAAAAAAATCAACATCATTGTCTCTTATACCATTAAAAATAAAAAAAGCCTGCAATGAATCATCTTCCTTCATCAAAAACCTGCAACAAATCAATAAATAGTATGTTATACATAAATTATACGATTATTTACTTATATTTTTACTATAACTCTATA